>NW_027663221.1:0-82273 GCF_963989245.1 Nansenia antarctica | reverse complement strand
CTCCCACTTTGATTTAAGCTCCGCCCACTTTGATTTAAGCTCCTCCCACTTTGATTTAAGCTCCGCCCACTTTGATTTAAGCTCCGCCCACTTTGATTTAAGCTCCGCCCACTTTGAATTAAGCTCCGCCCACTTTGATTTAAGCTCCTCCCACTTTGATTTAAGCTCCTCCCACTTTGATTTAAGCTCCGCCCACTTTGATTTAAGCTCCGCCCACTTTGATTTAAGCTCCTCCCACTTTGATTTAAGCTCCGCCCACTTTTACACAGCTCATTAACATACAGCTCATTAGCATGAATCTCATTAGCATGAAGCTCATTAACATACAGCTCATTAACATACACACACAGCTTATTAACATACAGCTCATTAACATACAGCTCATTAGCATGAATCTCATTAGCATGAATCTCATTAGCATGAAGCTCATTAACATACACACACAGCTCATTAACATACAGCTCATTAACATGACCATTCACATTCACATATGCCCAGGAAGTCAGATGTCACTGCTGGTTATTCCACACCACTATCTTCACCCAGGTCATAGAGAGAGATGTTAAATGCGTGCATCCACTATCTTCACCCTAACTTTTTTTTGTTTTTTTGACACATCTGTCGTCTTTAACTTCAGTTTAACATGACTTCCCGGGGTCGTAGAGACCCGGGGTTAGGCTTAAAATGACCGTGTAGACCTAATGAACTTAAATATGAAAACCGCGTGTTTCTAACACATTCATAGCCAGAGTTATACGCCCCGTAGTGTGACACTATTTCATATATATATTTTGGACCTTCTTCTTCTTCTTCTTCTTCTTCTTCTTCTTCTTCTTCTTCTTCTTCTTCTTCTTCTTCTTCTTCTTCTTCTTCTTCTTCTTCTTCTTCTTCTTCTTCTTCTTCTTCTTCTTCTTCTTCTTCTTCTTCTTCTTCTTCTTCTTCTTCTTCTTCTTCTTCTTCTTCTTCTTCTTCTTCTTCTTCTTCTTCTTCTTCTTCTTCTTCTTCTTCTTCTTCTTCTTCTTCTTCTTCTTCTTCTTCTTCTTCTTCTTCTTCTTCTTCTTCTTCTTCTTCTTCTTCTTCTTCTTCTTCTTCTTCTTCTTCTTCTTCTTCTTCTTCTTCTTCTTCTTCTTCTTCTTCTTCTTCTTCTTCTTCTTCTTCTTCTTCTTCTTCTTCTTCTTCTTCTTCTTCTTCTTCTTCTTCTTCTTCTTCTTCTTCTTCTTCTTCTTCTTCTTCTTCTTCTTCTTCTTCTTCTTCTTCTTCTTCTTCTTCTTCTTCTTCTTCTTCTTCTTCTTCTTCTTCTTCTTCTTCTTCTTCTTCTTCTTCCAGGGCATAGAGATGTTTTTTTGGCCATTAACGAAAATGCTCATCAGTACCATTTCTCTCCGCGCGCACTCGGGGGGCCATCCGCCAGACCTGGGATTCGAACCCTGTACCTATGAATGAGTCGCGCGCGAACGAACGAGCTGCGCCACGGAGGAACTGATAAATTCGACTGTTTAAAACTTCTACTGGCCAGTGTGGAATCGCGGACATTGGCTGTCAGAGAATAGAATCCTATTATCCCATTTCTCTCTTCCTCTAGAATGACCTGTCGTTGTCTGTGTGTGTCTGTGTGTGTCTGTCTTTATTGAAATTGACAAGAAATGATGGACAATGACTCCACGCGGGGCTCGATCCTGGGTGGCTGCACGTCTCTCTCTCTGTCTGTCTTCTGAGACACAGGAGGGACTTCCGCATTAGCGGTGTTAGCTTAGCAATCTCGTTGTGTTTTAACTTCAGTTTAACATGACTTCCCGGGGTCGTAGAGGGCTGGGGTTAGGCTTTAAATGACCGTGTAGACCTAATGAACTTAAATATGTTCACCTTGTGTTTATACCCCATTCATAGCCAGCGTTATACGCGTAGGTATTTCGCTATGCGTTAGCTATGCGCTACGCTATGAATGGCCTTCACCTGTGAACTTCCTATTGGATTTGTACCAAGTCATCATCATCATCATCATCATCATCATCATCATCCTCACTCTGACACCAGCCCAGTGATGTCCTTGAGTAAGAGTCACTGAACATCCAATGAGCACAGAGACAGTCATATATTTGTATCTTTGACCACAATGATAGTAGAATATATTTTGTGGAGATGAGCATTTAATCAAAGGGTTAAATGCTGAGGGTATAGTATGTTGTATTGTGCTTGTACCAAAAGCCTGCTGGAGCATTACCACAAATTGAGTTTGGGATTGCATGTACAGGAGAAGGTAATAAGTGCATGTGTGTTTCAATATACACTTATGTGAATATGGTGTGAGATTAAAAAAAGAAACAATCCTATCTGCTCTATTGTGTTTGCTAATTCAGGCCTCCCCTGATATACAGATGCTGTAACTTCACACCAGCTGACAGGGCACATTCCACCCTGTGGGTGTAACATTAAGATAGATGGTATGTAAGCTGACTGAACTTTGAGAGCTTGCCAGCAGACAGTCCATAGACCGTTATGTCTCCAAGCTTAAATGCAACTATTAAACTCCTTGTCCTTGAAAGATGCTGTATGACCCTTAGCTCTCTACCTTTTGCCCTTGCCATGTCCGTAACCACACATGCCAGCCAGGTGTGACCAACTCTGACTGAATCAAGCGTGCTAGTCCTGGGCTCAATCAAAAGCTTACTCTCCAGGAAAGGAGTTGACCATCCCTGATATAAAGCTATTTTTCTAATCACATATTCTCCACTTCAGAGAGAGAGAGAAAGAGAGAGAGCGAGAGAGTGCACATAGATACATACACACTGACCCCTGTCCTGTGTCTGTGTGTGTGTGTCTGTGTGTGTGTGTGTGTGTGTGTGTGTGTGTGTGTGTGTGTGTGTGTGTGTGTGTGTGTGTGCGTGCGTGTGTGTGTGTGGGTGCACAAAGAATGCTACCAAAGCATAGATTCTACATTATCGTCAGGCTCCCACTTTGATTTAAGCTCCGCCCACTTTGCCTTAAGCTCCTCCCACTTTGATTTAAGCTCCTCCCACTTTGATTTAAGCTCCTCCCACTTTGATTTAAGCTCCTCCCGCTTTGATTTAAGCTCCTCCCACTTTGATTTAAGCTCCTCCCACTTTGATTTAAGCTCCGCCCACTTTGCCTTAAACTCCTCCCACTTTGATTTAAGCTCCTCCCACTTTGATTTAAGCTCCGCCCACTTTGACTTAAACTCCTCCCACTTTGATTTAAGCTCCGCCCACTTTGACTTAAGCTCCTCCCACTTTGACTTAAGCTCCGCCCACTTTGACTTAAGCTCATTTACTTATAACTCCCCTCCTGAGTGAGCTAGAGGTCTGGTTTTCACATATGTGGAACATCTCGGTGAGACAAGTGTTCGCCCAGAGTTTCGGCTTGATCGGCCATTCGTAAGTGCAGAGAATTCATAACTCCCCTCCTAGCTGTGAGCTAGAGGTCTGGTTTTCACATATGTGGAACATCTCGGTGAGACGAGTGTTTACCCAGAGTTTCGGCTTGATCGGCCATTCGTGGCCCAAACGGGGAGCTTTGACGTGAGTGCGAAATGCGTAACTAAAGGGGGCGCCACGGAGCGACCGTTTGAGCTAGCGCCTCGAAACTCGGGGCACGCGACTGGACCCCTGTGACGCTTCACGGTGCCGATTTTTGGGTGACTGGGACTTTCTGGCACCGAGTTCTGGTTTTCATCCTAAGGCTTCAACCTAGGGTACAACTGCGTACACCCTAGGTAGGTCGTTTGTTGGCAAATGAAAGAAAATTGGAATTAATCAATTAAGCCACTCCCACTTTGACACAAGCTCCGCCCACTAAATGTCTAAGCCACTCCCACTCCCACTTAAGCTCCGCCCACTTTGACACAAGCTCCGCCCACTTTTGACACAAGCTCCGCCCACAATTTAAATTAATCAATTAAGCCACTCCCACTTAGACACAAGCTCCGCCCACTTTGATTTAAGCTCCTCCCACTTTGCTTTAAGCTCCTCCCACTTTGATTTAAGCTCCGCCCACTTTGACTTAAGCTCCGCCCACTTTGATTTAAGCTCCTCCCACTTTGATTTAAGCTCCTCCCACTTTGATTTAAGCTCCTCCCACTTTGATTTAAGCTCCGCCCACTTTGATTTAAGCTCCGCCCACTTTGATTTAAGCTCCTCCCACTTTGATTTAAGCTCCGCCCACTTTGATTTAAGCTCCTCCCACTTTGATTTAAGCTCCGCCCACTTTGATTTAAGCTCCGCCCACTTTGATTTAAGCTCCTCCCACTTTGATTTAAGCTCCGCCCACTTTGAATTAAGCTCCGCCCACTTTGATTTAAGCTCCTCCCACTTTGATTTAAGCTCCGCCCACTTTGATTTAAGCTCCTCCCACTTTGATTTAAGCTCCGCCCACTTTGATTTAAGCTCCTCCCACTTTGATTTAAGCTCCTCCCACTTTGATTTAAGCTCCGCCCACTTTGATTTAAGCTCCGCCCACTTTGATTTAAGCTCCTCCCACTTTGATTTAAGCTCCGCCCACTTTGATTTAAGCTCCGCCCACTTTGATTTAAGCTCCTCCCACTTTGAATTAAGCTCCGCCCACTTTGATTTAAGCTCCTCCCACTTTGATTTAAGCTCCGTCCACTTTGATTTAAGCTCCTCCCACTTTGAATTAAGCTCCTCCCACTTTGATTTAAGCTCCGCCCACTTTGATTTAAGCTCCGCCCACTTTGATTTAAGCTCCTCCCACTTTGATTTAAGCTCCGCCCACTTTGATTTAAGCTCCGCCCACTTTGATTTAAGCTCCTCCCACTTTGAATTAAGCTCCGCCCACTTTGATTTAAGCTCCTCCCACTTTGATTTAAGCTCCTCTCACTTTGATTTAAGCTCCTCCCACTTTGATTTAAGCTCCTCCCACTTTGATTTAAGCTCCTCCCACTTTGATTTAAGCTCCGCCCACTTTGATTTAAGCTCCGCCCACTTTGATTTAAGCTCCGCCCACTTTGATTTAAGCTCCTCCCACTTTGATTTAAGCTCCGCCCACTTTGATTTAAGCTCCGCCCACTTTGATTTAAGCTCCTCCCACTTTGAATTAAGCTCCGCCCACTTTGATTTAAGCTCCTCCCACTTTGATTTAAGCTCCGCCCACTTTGATTTAAGCTCCTCCCACTTTGATTTAAGCTCCGCCCACTTTGATTTAAGCTCCTCCCACTTTGATTTAAGCTCCTCCCACTTTGATTTAAGCTCCGCCCACTTTGATTTAAGCTCCGCCCACTTTGATTTAAGCTCCTCCCACTTTGATTTAAGCTCCGCCCACTTTGATTTAAGCTCCGCCCACTTTGATTTAAGCTCCTCCCACTTTGAATTAAGCTCCGCCCACTTTGATTTAAGCTCCGCCCACTTTGATTTAAGCTCCTCCCACTTTGATTTAAGCTCCTCCCACTTTGATTTAAGCTCCGCCCACTTTGATTTAAGCTCCGCCCACTTTGATTTAAGCTCCTCCCACTTTGATTTAAGCTCCGCCCACTTTGATTTTAGCTCCTCCCACTTTGATTTAAGCTCCTCCCACTTTGATTTAAGCTCCTCCCACTTTGATTTAAGCTCCGCCCACTTTGACTTAAGCTCCGCCCACTTTGATTTAAGCTCCTCCCACTTTGATTTAAGCTCCGCCCACTTTGACTTAAGCTCCGCCCACTTTGATTTAAGCTCCTCCCACTTTGATTTAAGCTCCGCCCACTTTGATTTTAGCTCCTCCCACTTTGATTTAAGCTCCTCCCACTTTGAATTAAGCTCCGCCCACTTTGATTTAAGCTCCTCCCACTTTGATTTAAGCTCCGCCCACTTTGATTTAAGCTCCTCCCACTTTGATTTAAGCTCCGCCCACTTTGATTTAAGCTCCTCCCACTTTGATTTAAGCTCCGCCCACTTTGATTTAAGCTCCGCCCACTTTGATTTAAGCTCCTCCCACTTTGATTTAAGCTCCGCCCACTTTGACTTTAGCTCCTCCCACTTTGATTTAAGCTCCTCCCACTTTGATTTAAGCTCCTCCCACTTTGATTTAAGCTCCGCCCACTTTGACTTAAGCTCCGCCCACTTTGATTTAAGCTCCTCCCACTTTGATTTAAGCTCCGCCCACTTTGACTTAAGCTCCGCCCACTTTGATTTAAGCTCCTCCCACTTTGATTTAAGCTCCGCCCACTTTGATTTAAGCTCCTCCCACTTTGATTTAAGCTCCGCCCACTTTGATTTAAGCTCCTCCCACTTTGATTTAAGCTCCGCCCACTTTGATTTAAGCTCCGCCCACTTTGAATTAAGCTCCGCCCACTTTGATTTAAGCTCCTCCCACTTTGATTTAAGCTCCTCCCACTTTGATTTAAGCTCCGCCCACTTTGATTTAAGCTCCGCCCACTTTGATTTAAGCTCCGCCCACTTTGATTTAAGCTCCGCCCACTTTGATTTAAGCTCCTCCCACTTTGATTTAAGCTCCTCCCACTTTGATTTAAGCTCCGCCCACTTTGATTTAAGCTCCGCCCACTTTGATTTAAGCTCCGCCCACTTTGATTTAAGCTCCGCCCACTTTTACACAGCTCATTAACATACAGCTCATTAGCATGAATCTCATTAGCATGAAGCTCATTAACATACAGCTCATTAACATACACACACAGCTTATTAACATACAGCTCATTAACATACAGCTCATTAGCATGAATCTCATTAGCATGAATCTCATTAGCATGAAGCTCATTAACATACACACACAGCTCATTAACATACAGCTCATTAACATGACCATTCACATTCACATATGCCCAGGAAGTCAGATGTCACTGCTGGTTATTCCACACCACTATCTTCACCCAGGTCATAGAGAGAGATGTTAAATGCGTGCATCCACTATCTTCACCCTAACTTTTTTTTGTTTTTTTGACACATCTGTCGTCTTTAACTTCAGTTTAACATGACTTCCCGGGGTCGTAGAGACCCGGGGTTAGGCTTAAAATGACCGTGTAGACCTAATGAACTTAAATATGAAAACCGCGTGTTTCTAACACATTCATAGCCAGAGTTATACGCCCCGTAGTGTGACACTATTTCATATATATATTTTGGACTTTCTTCTTCTTCTTCTTCTTCTTCTTCTTCTTCTTCTTCTTCTTCTTCTTCTTCCAGGGCATAGAGATGTTTTTTTGGCCATTAACGAAAATGCTCATCAGTACCATTTCTCTCCGCGCGCACTCGGGGGGCCATCCGCCAGACCTGGGATTCGAACCCTGTACCTATGAATGAGTCGCGCGCGAACGAACGAGCTGCGCCACGGAGGAACTGATAAATTCGACTGTTTAAAACTTCTACTGGCCAGTGTGGAATCGCGGACATTGGCTGTCAGAGAATAGAATCCTATTATCCCATTTCTCTCTTCCTCTAGAATGACCTGTCGTTGTCTGTGTGTGTCTGTGTGTGTCTGTCTTTATTGAAATTGACAAGAAATGATGGACAATGACTCCACGCGGGGCTCGATCCTGGGTGGCTGCACGTCTCTCTCTCTGTCTGTCTTCTGAGACACAGGAGGGACTTCCGCATTAGCGGTGTTAGCTTAGCAATCTCGTTGTGTTTTAACTTCAGTTTAACATGACTTCCCGGGGTCGTAGAGGGCTGGGGTTAGGCTTTAAATGACCGTGTAGACCTAATGAACTTAAATATGTTCACCTTGTGTTTATACCCCATTCATAGCCAGCGTTATACGCGTAGGTATTTCGCTATGCGTTAGCTATGCGCTACGCTATGAATGGCCTTCACCTGTGAACTTCCTATTGGATTTGTACCAAGTCATCATCATCATCATCATCATCATCATCATCATCCTCACTCTGACACCAGCCCAGTGATGTCCTTGAGTAAGAGTCACTGAACATCCAATGAGCACAGAGACAGTCATATATTTGTATCTTTGACCACAATGATAGTAGAATATATTTTGTGGAGATGAGCATTTAATCAAAGGGTTAAATGCTGAGGGTATAGTATGTTGTATTGTGCTTGTACCAAAAGCCTGCTGGAGCATTACCACAAATTGAGTTTGGGATTGCATGTACAGGAGAAGGTAATAAGTGCATGTGTGTTTCAATATACACTTATGTGAATATGGTGTGAGATTAAAAAAAGAAACAATCCTATCTGCTCTATTGTGTTTGCTAATTCAGGCCTCCCCTGATATACAGATGCTGTAACTTCACACCAGCTGACAGGGCACATTCCACCCTGTGGGTGTAACATTAAGATAGATGGTATGTAAGCTGACTGAACTTTGAGAGCTTGCCAGCAGACAGTCCATAGACCGTTATGTCTCCAAGCTTAAATGCAACTATTAAACTCCTTGTCCTTGAAAGATGCTGTATGACCCTTAGCTCTCTACCTTTTGCCCTTGCCATGTCCGTAACCACACATGCCAGCCAGGTGTGACCAACTCTGACTGAATCAAGCGTGCTAGTCCTGGGCTCAATCAAAAGCTTACTCTCCAGGAAAGGAGTTGACCATCCCTGATATAAAGCTATTTTTCTAATCACATATTCTCCACTTCAGAGAGAGAGAGAAAGAGAGAGAGCGAGAGAGTGCACATAGATACATACACACTGACCCCTGTCCTGTGTCTGTGTGTGTGTGTCTGTGTGTGTGTGTGTGTGTGTGTGTGTGTGTGTGTGTGTGTGTGTGTGTGTGTGTGTGTGTGTGTGCGTGCGTGTGTGTGTGTGGGTGCACAAAGAATGCTACCAAAGCATAGATTCTACATTATCGTCAGGCTCCCACTTTGATTTAAGCTCCGCCCACTTTGCCTTAAGCTCCTCCCACTTTGATTTAAGCTCCTCCCACTTTGATTTAAGCTCCTCCCACTTTGATTTAAGCTCCTCCCGCTTTGATTTAAGCTCCTCCCACTTTGATTTAAGCTCCTCCCACTTTGATTTAAGCTCCGCCCACTTTGCCTTAAACTCCTCCCACTTTGATTTAAGCTCCTCCCACTTTGATTTAAGCTCCGCCCACTTTGACTTAAACTCCTCCCACTTTGATTTAAGCTCCGCCCACTTTGACTTAAGCTCCTCCCACTTTGACTTAAGCTCCGCCCACTTTGACTTAAGCTCATTTACTTATAACTCCCCTCCTGAGTGAGCTAGAGGTCTGGTTTTCACATATGTGGAACATCTCGGTGAGACAAGTGTTCGCCCAGAGTTTCGGCTTGATCGGCCATTCGTAAGTGCAGAGAATTCATAACTCCCCTCCTAGCTGTGAGCTAGAGGTCTGGTTTTCACATATGTGGAACATCTCGGTGAGACGAGTGTTTACCCAGAGTTTCGGCTTGATCGGCCATTCGTGGCCCAAACGGGGAGCTTTGACGTGAGTGCGAAATGCGTAACTAAAGGGGGCGCCACGGAGCGACCGTTTGAGCTAGCGCCTCGAAACTCGGGGCACGCGACTGGACCCCTGTGACGCTTCACGGTGCCGATTTTTGGGTGACTGGGACTTTCTGGCACCGAGTTCTGGTTTTCATCCTAAGGCTTCAACCTAGGGTACAACTGCGTACACCCTAGGTAGGTCGTTTGTTGGCAAATGAAAGAAAATTGGAATTAATCAATTAAGCCACTCCCACTTTGACACAAGCTCCGCCCACTAAATGTCTAAGCCACTCCCACTCCCACTTAAGCTCCGCCCACTTTGACACAAGCTCCGCCCACTTTTGACACAAGCTCCGCCCACAATTTAAATTAATCAATTAAGCCACTCCCACTTAGACACAAGCTCCGCCCACTTTGATTTAAGCTCCTCCCACTTTGCTTTAAGCTCCTCCCACTTTGATTTAAGCTCCGCCCACTTTGACTTAAGCTCCGCCCACTTTGATTTAAGCTCCTCCCACTTTGATTTAAGCTCCTCCCACTTTGATTTAAGCTCCTCCCACTTTGATTTAAGCTCCGCCCACTTTGATTTAAGCTCCGCCCACTTTGATTTAAGCTCCTCCCACTTTGATTTAAGCTCCGCCCACTTTGATTTAAGCTCCTCCCACTTTGATTTAAGCTCCGCCCACTTTGATTTAAGCTCCGCCCACTTTGATTTAAGCTCCTCCCACTTTGATTTAAGCTCCGCCCACTTTGAATTAAGCTCCGCCCACTTTGATTTAAGCTCCTCCCACTTTGATTTAAGCTCCGCCCACTTTGATTTAAGCTCCTCCCACTTTGATTTAAGCTCCGCCCACTTTGATTTAAGCTCCTCCCACTTTGATTTAAGCTCCTCCCACTTTGATTTAAGCTCCGCCCACTTTGATTTAAGCTCCGCCCACTTTGATTTAAGCTCCTCCCACTTTGATTTAAGCTCCGCCCACTTTGATTTAAGCTCCGCCCACTTTGATTTAAGCTCCTCCCACTTTGAATTAAGCTCCGCCCACTTTGATTTAAGCTCCTCCCACTTTGATTTAAGCTCCGTCCACTTTGATTTAAGCTCCTCCCACTTTGAATTAAGCTCCTCCCACTTTGATTTAAGCTCCGCCCACTTTGATTTAAGCTCCGCCCACTTTGATTTAAGCTCCTCCCACTTTGATTTAAGCTCCGCCCACTTTGATTTAAGCTCCGCCCACTTTGATTTAAGCTCCTCCCACTTTGAATTAAGCTCCGCCCACTTTGATTTAAGCTCCTCCCACTTTGATTTAAGCTCCTCTCACTTTGATTTAAGCTCCTCCCACTTTGATTTAAGCTCCTCCCACTTTGATTTAAGCTCCTCCCACTTTGATTTAAGCTCCGCCCACTTTGATTTAAGCTCCGCCCACTTTGATTTAAGCTCCGCCCACTTTGATTTAAGCTCCTCCCACTTTGATTTAAGCTCCGCCCACTTTGATTTAAGCTCCGCCCACTTTGATTTAAGCTCCTCCCACTTTGAATTAAGCTCCGCCCACTTTGATTTAAGCTCCTCCCACTTTGATTTAAGCTCCGCCCACTTTGATTTAAGCTCCTCCCACTTTGATTTAAGCTCCGCCCACTTTGATTTAAGCTCCTCCCACTTTGATTTAAGCTCCTCCCACTTTGATTTAAGCTCCGCCCACTTTGATTTAAGCTCCGCCCACTTTGATTTAAGCTCCTCCCACTTTGATTTAAGCTCCGCCCACTTTGATTTAAGCTCCGCCCACTTTGATTTAAGCTCCTCCCACTTTGAATTAAGCTCCGCCCACTTTGATTTAAGCTCCGCCCACTTTGATTTAAGCTCCTCCCACTTTGATTTAAGCTCCTCCCACTTTGATTTAAGCTCCGCCCACTTTGATTTAAGCTCCGCCCACTTTGATTTAAGCTCCTCCCACTTTGATTTAAGCTCCGCCCACTTTGATTTTAGCTCCTCCCACTTTGATTTAAGCTCCTCCCACTTTGATTTAAGCTCCTCCCACTTTGATTTAAGCTCCGCCCACTTTGACTTAAGCTCCGCCCACTTTGATTTAAGCTCCTCCCACTTTGATTTAAGCTCCGCCCACTTTGACTTAAGCTCCGCCCACTTTGATTTAAGCTCCTCCCACTTTGATTTAAGCTCCGCCCACTTTGATTTTAGCTCCTCCCACTTTGATTTAAGCTCCTCCCACTTTGAATTAAGCTCCGCCCACTTTGATTTAAGCTCCTCCCACTTTGATTTAAGCTCCGCCCACTTTGATTTAAGCTCCTCCCACTTTGATTTAAGCTCCGCCCACTTTGATTTAAGCTCCTCCCACTTTGATTTAAGCTCCGCCCACTTTGATTTAAGCTCCGCCCACTTTGATTTAAGCTCCTCCCACTTTGATTTAAGCTCCGCCCACTTTGATTTTAGCTCCTCCCACTTTGATTTAAGCTCCTCCCACTTTGATTTAAGCTCCTCCCACTTTGATTTAAGCTCCGCCCACTTTGACTTAAGCTCCGCCCACTTTGATTTAAGCTCCTCCCACTTTGATTTAAGCTCCGCCCACTTTGACTTAAGCTCCGCCCACTTTGATTTAAGCTCCTCCCACTTTGATTTAAGCTCCGCCCACTTTGATTTAAGCTCCTCCCACTTTGATTTAAGCTCCGCCCACTTTGATTTAAGCTCCTCCCACTTTGATTTAAGCTCCGCCCACTTTGATTTAAGCTCCGCCCACTTTGAATTAAGCTCCGCCCACTTTGATTTAAGCTCCTCCCACTTTGATTTAAGCTCCTCCCACTTTGATTTAAGCTCCGCCCACTTTGATTTAAGCTCCGCCCACTTTGATTTAAGCTCCGCCCACTTTGATTTAAGCTCCGCCCACTTTGATTTAAGCTCCTCCCACTTTGATTTAAGCTCCTCCCACTTTGATTTAAGCTCCGCCCACTTTGATTTAAGCTCCGCCCACTTTGATTTAAGCTCCGCCCACTTTGATTTAAGCTCCGCCCACTTTTACACAGCTCATTAACATACAGCTCATTAGCATGAATCTCATTAGCATGAAGCTCATTAACATACAGCTCATTAACATACACACACAGCTTATTAACATACAGCTCATTAACATACAGCTCATTAGCATGAATCTCATTAGCATGAATCTCATTAGCATGAAGCTCATTAACATACACACACAGCTCATTAACATACAGCTCATTAACATGACCATTCACATTCACATATGCCCAGGAAGTCAGATGTCACTGCTGGTTATTCCACACCACTATCTTCACCCAGGTCATAGAGAGAGATGTTAAATGCGTGCATCCACTATCTTCACCCTAACTTTTTTTTGTTTTTTTGACACATCTGTCGTCTTTAACTTCAGTTTAACATGACTTCCCGGGGTCGTAGAGACCCGGGGTTAGGCTTAAAATGACCGTGTAGACCTAATGAACTTAAATATGAAAACCGCGTGTTTCTAACACATTCATAGCCAGAGTTATACGCCCCGTAGTGTGACACTATTTCATATATATATTTTGGACTTTCTTCTTCTTCTTCTTCTTCTTCTTCTTCTTCTTCTTCTTCTTCTTCTTCTTCCAGGGCATAGAGATGTTTTTTTGGCCATTAACGAAAATGCTCATCAGTACCATTTCTCTCCGCGCGCACTCGGGGGGCCATCCGCCAGACCTGGGATTCGAACCCTGTACCTATGAATGAGTCGCGCGCGAACGAACGAGCTGCGCCACGGAGGAACTGATAAATTCGACTGTTTAAAACTTCTACTGGCCAGTGTGGAATCGCGGACATTGGCTGTCAGAGAATAGAATCCTATTATCCCATTTCTCTCTTCCTCTAGAATGACCTGTCGTTGTCTGTGTGTGTCTGTGTGTGTCTGTCTTTATTGAAATTGACAAGAAATGATGGACAATGACTCCACGCGGGGCTCGATCCTGGGTGGCTGCACGTCTCTCTCTCTGTCTGTCTTCTGAGACACAGGAGGGACTTCCGCATTAGCGGTGTTAGCTTAGCAATCTCGTTGTGTTTTAACTTCAGTTTAACATGACTTCCCGGGGTCGTAGAGGGCTGGGGTTAGGCTTTAAATGACCGTGTAGACCTAATGAACTTAAATATGTTCACCTTGTGTTTATACCCCATTCATAGCCAGCGTTATACGCGTAGGTATTTCGCTATGCGTTAGCTATGCGCTACGCTATGAATGGCCTTCACCTGTGAACTTCCTATTGGATTTGTACCAAGTCATCATCATCATCATCATCATCATCATCATCATCCTCACTCTGACACCAGCCCAGTGATGTCCTTGAGTAAGAGTCACTGAACATCCAATGAGCACAGAGACAGTCATATATTTGTATCTTTGACCACAATGATAGTAGAATATATTTTGTGGAGATGAGCATTTAATCAAAGGGTTAAATGCTGAGGGTATAGTATGTTGTATTGTGCTTGTACCAAAAGCCTGCTGGAGCATTACCACAAATTGAGTTTGGGATTGCATGTACAGGAGAAGGTAATAAGTGCATGTGTGTTTCAATATACACTTATGTGAATATGGTGTGAGATTAAAAAAAGAAACAATCCTATCTGCTCTATTGTGTTTGCTAATTCAGGCCTCCCCTGATATACAGATGCTGTAACTTCACACCAGCTGACAGGGCACATTCCACCCTGTGGGTGTAACATTAAGATAGATGGTATGTAAGCTGACTGAACTTTGAGAGCTTGCCAGCAGACAGTCCATAGACCGTTATGTCTCCAAGCTTAAATGCAA
Organism: Nansenia antarctica; assembly: GCF_963989245.1. NCBI lineage: Eukaryota > Metazoa > Chordata > Actinopteri > Argentiniformes > Microstomatidae > Nansenia > Nansenia antarctica. The sequence goes on along the minus strand of NW_027663221.1, from coordinate 68,107 downwards.
CTATTAAACTCCTTGTCCTTGAAAGATGCTGTATGACCCTTAGCTCTCTACCTTTTGCCCTTGCCATGTCCGTAACCACACATGCCAGCCAGGTGTGACCAACTCTGACTGAATCAAGCGTGCTAGTCCTGGGCTCAATCAAAAGCTTACTCTCCAGGAAAGGAGTTGACCATCCCTGATATAAAGCTATTTTTCTAATCACATATTCTCCACTTCAGAGAGAGAGAGAAAGAGAGAGAGCGAGAGAGTGCACATAGATACATACACACTGACCCCTGTCCTGTGTCTGTGTGTGTGTGTCTGTGTGTGTGTGTGTGTGTGTGTGTGTGTGTGTGTGTGTGTGTGTGTGTGTGTGTGTGTGTGTGTGTGTGCGTGCGTGTGTGTGTGTGGGTGCACAAAGAATGCTACCAAAGCATAGATTCTACATTATCGTCAGGCTCCCACTTTGATTTAAGCTCCGCCCACTTTGCCTTAAGCTCCTCCCACTTTGATTTAAGCTCCTCCCACTTTGATTTAAGCTCCTCCCACTTTGATTTAAGCTCCTCCCGCTTTGATTTAAGCTCCTCCCACTTTGATTTAAGCTCCTCCCACTTTGATTTAAGCTCCGCCCACTTTGCCTTAAACTCCTCCCACTTTGATTTAAGCTCCTCCCACTTTGATTTAAGCTCCGCCCACTTTGACTTAAACTCCTCCCACTTTGATTTAAGCTCCGCCCACTTTGACTTAAGCTCCTCCCACTTTGACTTAAGCTCCGCCCACTTTGACTTAAGCTCATTTACTTATAACTCCCCTCCTGAGTGAGCTAGAGGTCTGGTTTTCACATATGTGGAACATCTCGGTGAGACAAGTGTTCGCCCAGAGTTTCGGCTTGATCGGCCATTCGTAAGTGCAGAGAATTCATAACTCCCCTCCTAGCTGTGAGCTAGAGGTCTGGTTTTCACATATGTGGAACATCTCGGTGAGACGAGTGTTTACCCAGAGTTTCGGCTTGATCGGCCATTCGTGGCCCAAACGGGGAGCTTTGACGTGAGTGCGAAATGCGTAACTAAAGGGGGCGCCACGGAGCGACCGTTTGAGCTAGCGCCTCGAAACTCGGGGCACGCGACTGGACCCCTGTGACGCTTCACGGTGCCGATTTTTGGGTGACTGGGACTTTCTGGCACCGAGTTCTGGTTTTCATCCTAAGGCTTCAACCTAGGGTACAACTGCGTACACCCTAGGTAGGTCGTTTGTTGGCAAATGAAAGAAAATTGGAATTAATCAATTAAGCCACTCCCACTTTGACACAAGCTCCGCCCACTAAATGTCTAAGCCACTCCCACTCCCACTTAAGCTCCGCCCACTTTGACACAAGCTCCGCCCACTTTTGACACAAGCTCCGCCCACAATTTAAATTAATCAATTAAGCCACTCCCACTTAGACACAAGCTCCGCCCACTTTGATTTAAGCTCCTCCCACTTTGCTTTAAGCTCCTCCCACTTTGATTTAAGCTCCGCCCACTTTGACTTAAGCTCCGCCCACTTTGATTTAAGCTCCTCCCACTTTGATTTAAGCTCCTCCCACTTTGATTTAAGCTCCTCCCACTTTGATTTAAGCTCCGCCCACTTTGATTTAAGCTCCGCCCACTTTGATTTAAGCTCCTCCCACTTTGATTTAAGCTCCGCCCACTTTGATTTAAGCTCCTCCCACTTTGATTTAAGCTCCGCCCACTTTGATTTAAGCTCCGCCCACTTTGATTTAAGCTCCTCCCACTTTGATTTAAGCTCCGCCCACTTTGAATTAAGCTCCGCCCACTTTGATTTAAGCTCCTCCCACTTTGATTTAAGCTCCGCCCACTTTGATTTAAGCTCCTCCCACTTTGATTTAAGCTCCGCCCACTTTGATTTAAGCTCCTCCCACTTTGATTTAAGCTCCTCCCACTTTGATTTAAGCTCCGCCCACTTTGATTTAAGCTCCGCCCACTTTGATTTAAGCTCCTCCCACTTTGATTTAAGCTCCGCCCACTTTGATTTAAGCTCCGCCCACTTTGATTTAAGCTCCTCCCACTTTGAATTAAGCTCCGCCCACTTTGATTTAAGCTCCTCCCACTTTGATTTAAGCTCCGTCCACTTTGATTTAAGCTCCTCCCACTTTGAATTAAGCTCCTCCCACTTTGATTTAAGCTCCGCCCACTTTGATTTAAGCTCCGCCCACTTTGATTTAAGCTCCTCCCACTTTGATTTAAGCTCCGCCCACTTTGATTTAAGCTCCGCCCACTTTGATTTAAGCTCCTCCCACTTTGAATTAAGCTCCGCCCACTTTGATTTAAGCTCCTCCCACTTTGATTTAAGCTCCTCTCACTTTGATTTAAGCTCCTCCCACTTTGATTTAAGCTCCTCCCACTTTGATTTAAGCTCCTCCCACTTTGATTTAAGCTCCGCCCACTTTGATTTAAGCTCCGCCCACTTTGATTTAAGCTCCGCCCACTTTGATTTAAGCTCCTCCCACTTTGATTTAAGCTCCGCCCACTTTGATTTAAGCTCCGCCCACTTTGATTTAAGCTCCTCCCACTTTGAATTAAGCTCCGCCCACTTTGATTTAAGCTCCTCCCACTTTGATTTAAGCTCCGCCCACTTTGATTTAAGCTCCTCCCACTTTGATTTAAGCTCCGCCCACTTTGATTTAAGCTCCTCCCACTTTGATTTAAGCTCCTCCCACTTTGATTTAAGCTCCGCCCACTTTGATTTAAGCTCCGCCCACTTTGATTTAAGCTCCTCCCACTTTGATTTAAGCTCCGCCCACTTTGATTTAAGCTCCGCCCACTTTGATTTAAGCTCCTCCCACTTTGAATTAAGCTCCGCCCACTTTGATTTAAGCTCCTCCCACTTTGATTTAAGCTCCTCCCACTTTGATTTAAGCTCCGCCCACTTTGATTTAAGCTCCGCCCACTTTGATTTAAGCTCCTCCCACTTTGATTTAAGCTCCGCCCACTTTGATTTTAGCTCCTCCCACTTTGATTTAAGCTCCTCCCACTTTGATTTAAGCTCCTCCCACTTTGATTTAAGCTCCGCCCACTTTGACTTAAGCTCCGCCCACTTTGATTTAAGCTCCTCCCACTTTGATTTAAGCTCCGCCCACTTTGACTTAAGCTCCGCCCACTTTGATTTAAGCTCCTCCCACTTTGATTTAAGCTCCGCCCACTTTGATTTTAGCTCCTCCCACTTTGATTTAAGCTCCTCCCACTTTGAATTAAGCTCCGCCCACTTTGATTTAAGCTCCTCCCACTTTGATTTAAGCTCCGCCCACTTTGATTTAAGCTCCTCCCACTTTGATTTAAGCTCCGCCCACTTTGATTTAAGCTCCTCCCACTTTGATTTAAGCTCCGCCCACTTTGATTTAAGCTCCGCCCACTTTGATTTAAGCTCCTCCCACTTTGATTTAAGCTCCGCCCACTTTGATTTTAGCTCCTCCCACTTTGATTTAAGCTCCTCCCACTTTGATTTAAGCTCCTCCCACTTTGATTTAAGCTCCGCCCACTTTGACTTAAGCTCCGCCCACTTTGATTTAAGCTCCTCCCACTTTGATTTAAGCTCCGCCCACTTTGACTTAAGCTCCGCCCACTTTGATTTAAGCTCCTCCCACTTTGATTTAAGCTCCGCCCACTTTGATTTAAGCTCCTCCCACTTTGATTTAAGCTCCGCCCACTTTGATTTAAGCTCCTCCCACTTTGATTTAAGCTCCGCCCACTTTGATTTAAGCTCCGCCCACTTTGAATTAAGCTCCGCCCACTTTGATTTAAGCTCCTCCCACTTTGATTTAAGCTCCTCCCACTTTGATTTAAGCTCCGCCCACTTTGATTTAAGCTCCGCCCACTTTGATTTAAGCTCCGCCCACTTTGATTTAAGCTCCGCCCACTTTGATTTAAGCTCCTCCCACTTTGATTTAAGCTCCTCCCACTTTGATTTAAGCTCCGCCCACTTTGATTTAAGCTCCGCCCACTTTGATTTAAGCTCCGCCCACTTTGATTTAAGCTCCGCCCACTTTTACACAGCTCATTAACATACAGCTCATTAGCATGAATCTCATTAGCATGAAGCTCATTAACATACAGCTCATTAACATACACACACAGCTTATTAACATACAGCTCATTAACATACAGCTCATTAGCATGAATCTCATTAGCATGAATCTCATTAGCATGAAGCTCATTAACATACACACACAGCTCATTAACATACAGCTCATTAACATGACCATTCACATTCACATATGCCCAGGAAGTCAGATGTCACTGCTGGTTATTCCACACCACTATCTTCACCCAGGTCATAGAGAGAGATGTTAAATGCGTGCATCCACTATCTTCACCCTAACTTTTTTTTGTTTTTTTGACACATCTGTCGTCTTTAACTTCAGTTTAACATGACTTCCCGGGGTCGTAGAGACCCGGGGTTAGGCTTAAAATGACCGTGTAGACCTAATGAACTTAAATATGAAAACCGCGTGTTTCTAACACATTCATAGCCAGAGTTATACGCCCCGTAGTGTGACACTATTTCATATATATATTTTGGACTTTCTTCTTCTTCTTCTTCTTCTTCTTCTTCTTCTTCTTCTTCTTCTTCTTCTTCCAGGGCATAGAGATGTTTTTTTGGCCATTAACGAAAATGCTCATCAGTACCATTTCTCTCCGCGCGCACTCGGGGGGCCATCCGCCAGACCTGGGATTCGAACCCTGTACCTATGAATGAGTCGCGCGCGAACGAACGAGCTGCGCCACGGAGGAACTGATAAATTCGACTGTTTAAAACTTCTACTGGCCAGTGTGGAATCGCGGACATTGGCTGTCAGAGAATAGAATCCTATTATCCCATTTCTCTCTTCCTCTAGAATGACCTGTCGTTGTCTGTGTGTGTCTGTGTGTGTCTGTCTTTATTGAAATTGACAAGAAATGATGGACAATGACTCCACGCGGGGCTCGATCCTGGGTGGCTGCACGTCTCTCTCTCTGTCTGTCTTCTGAGACACAGGAGGGACTTCCGCATTAGCGGTGTTAGCTTAGCAATCTCGTTGTGTTTTAACTTCAGTTTAACATGACTTCCCGGGGTCGTAGAGGGCTGGGGTTAGGCTTTAAATGACCGTGTAGACCTAATGAACTTAAATATGTTCACCTTGTGTTTATACCCCATTCATAGCCAGCGTTATACGCGTAGGTATTTCGCTATGCGTTAGCTATGCGCTACGCTATGAATGGCCTTCACCTGTGAACTTCCTATTGGATTTGTACCAAGTCATCATCATCATCATCATCATCATCATCATCATCCTCACTCTGACACCAGCCCAGTGATGTCCTTGAGTAAGAGTCACTGAACATCCAATGAGCACAGAGACAGTCATATATTTGTATCTTTGACCACAATGATAGTAGAATATATTTTGTGGAGATGAGCATTTAATCAAAGGGTTAAATGCTGAGGGTATAGTATGTTGTATTGTGCTTGTACCAAAAGCCTGCTGGAGCATTACCACAAATTGAGTTTGGGATTGCATGTACAGGAGAAGGTAATAAGTGCATGTGTGTTTCAATATACACTTATGTGAATATGGTGTGAGATTAAAAAAAGAAACAATCCTATCTGCTCTATTGTGTTTGCTAATTCAGGCCTCCCCTGATATACAGATGCTGTAACTTCACACCAGCTGACAGGGCACATTCCACCCTGTGGGTGTAACATTAAGATAGATGGTATGTAAGCTGACTGAACTTTGAGAGCTTGCCAGCAGACAGTCCATAGACCGTTATGTCTCCAAGCTTAAATGCAACTATTAAACTCCTTGTCCTTGAAAGATGCTGTATGACCCTTAGCTCTCTACCTTTTGCCCTTGCCATGTCCGTAACCACACATGCCAGCCAGGTGTGACCAACTCTGACTGAATCAAGCGTGCTAGTCCTGGGCTCAATCAAAAGCTTACTCTCCAGGAAAGGAGTTGACCATCCCTGATATAAAGCTATTTTTCTAATCACATATTCTCCACTTCAGAGAGAGAGAGAAAGAGAGAGAGAGAGAGAGTGCACATAGATACATACACACTGACCCCTGTCCTGTGTCTGTGTGTGTGTGTGTGTCTGTGTGTGTGTGTGTGTGTGTGTGTGTGTGTGTGTGTGTGTGTGTGTGTGTGTGTGTGTGTGTGTGTGCGTGCGTGTGTGTGTGTGGGTGCACAAAGAATGCTACCAAAGCATAGATTCTACATTATCGTCAGGCTCCCACTTTGATTTAAGCTCCGCCCACTTTGCCTTAAGCTCCTCCCACTTTGATTTAAGCTCCTCCCACTTTGATTTAAGCTCCTCCCACTTTGATTTAAGCTCCTCCCGCTTTGATTTAAGCTCCTCCCACTTTGATTTAAGCTCCTCCCACTTTGATTTAAGCTCCGCCCACTTTGCCTTAAACTCCTCCCACTTTGATTTAAGCTCCTCCCACTTTGATTTAAGCTCCGCCCACTTTGACTTAAACTCCTCCCACTTTGATTTAAGCTCCGCCCACTTTGACTTAAGCTCCTCCCACTTTGACTTAAGCTCCGCCCACTTTGACTTAAGCTCATTTACTTATAACTCCCCTCCTGAGTGAGCTAGAGGTCTGGTTTTCACATATGTGGAACATCTCGGTGAGACAAGTGTTCGCCCAGAGTTTCGGCTTGATCGGCCATTCGTAAGTGCAGAGAATTCATAACTCCCCTCCTAGCTGTGAGCTAGAGGTCTGGTTTTCACATATGTGGAACATCTCGGTGAGACGAGTGTTTACCCAGAGTTTCGGCTTGATCGGCCATTCGTGGCCCAAACGGGGAGCTTTGACGTGAGTGCGAAATGCGTAACTAAAGGGGGCGCCACGGAGCGACCGTTTGAGCTAGCGCCTCGAAACTCGGGGCACGCGACTGGACCCCTGTGACGCTTCACGGTGCCGATTTTTGGGTGACTGGGACTTTCTGGCACCGAGTTCTGGTTTTCATCCTAAGGCTTCAACCTAGGGTACAACTGCGTACACCCTAGGTAGGTCGTTTGTTGGCAAATGAAAGAAAATTGGAATTAATCAATTAAGCCACTCCCACTTTGACACAAGCTCCGCCCACTAAATGTCTAAGCCACTCCCACTCCCACTTAAGCTCCGCCCACTTTGACACAAGCTCCGCCCACTTTTGACACAAGCTCCGCCCACAATTTAAATTAATCAATTAAGCCACTCCCACTTAGACACAAGCTCCGCCCACTTTGATTTAAGCTCCTCCCACTTTGCTTTAAGCTCCTCCCACTTTGATTTAAGCTCCGCCCACTTTGACTTAAGCTCCGCCCACTTTGATTTAAGCTCCTCCCACTTTGATTTAAGCTCCTCCCACTTTGATTTAAGCTCCTCCCACTTTGATTTAAGCTCCGCCCACTTTGATTTAAGCTCCGCCCACTTTGATTTAAGCTCCTCCCACTTTGATTTAAGCTCCGCCCACTTTGATTTAAGCTCCTCCCACTTTGATTTAAGCTCCGCCCACTTTGATTTAAGCTCCGCCCACTTTGATTTAAGCTCCTCCCACTTTGATTTAAGCTCCGCCCACTTTGAATTAAGCTCCGCCCACTTTGATTTAAGCTCCTCCCACTTTGATTTAAGCTCCGCCCACTTTGATTTAAGCTCCTCCCACTTTGATTTAAGCTCCGCCCACTTTGATTTAAGCTCCTCCCACTTTGATTTAAGCTCCTCCCACTTTGATTTAAGCTCCGCCCACTTTGATTTAAGCTCCGCCCACTTTGATTTAAGCTCCTCCCACTTTGATTTAAGCTCCGCCCACTTTGATTTAAGCTCCGCCCACTTTGATTTAAGCTCCTCCCACTTTGAATTAAGCTCCGCCCACTTTGATTTAAGCTCCTCCCACTTTGATTTAAGCTCCGTCCACTTTGATTTAAGCTCCTCCCACTTTGAATTAAGCTCCTCCCACTTTGATTTAAGCTCCGCCCACTTTGATTTAAGCTCCGCCCACTTTGATTTAAGCTCCTCCCACTTTGATTTAAGCTCCGCCCACTTTGATTTAAGCTCCGCCCACTTTGATTTAAGCTCCTCCCACTTTGAATTAAGCTCCGCCCACTTTGATTTAAGCTCCTCCCACTTTGATTTAAGCTCCTCCCACTTTGATTTAAGCTCCTCCCACTTTGATTTAAGCTCCTCCCACTTTGATTTAAGCTCCTCCCACTTTGATTTAAGCTCCGCCCACTTTGATTTAAGCTCCGCCCACTTTGATTTAAGCTCCGCCCACTTTGATTTAAGCTCCTCCCACTTTGATTTAAGCTCCGCCCACTTTGATTTAAGCTCCGCCCACTTTGATTTAAGCTCCTCCCACTTTGAATTAAGCTCCGCCCACTTTGATTTAAGCTCCTCCCACTTTGATTTAAGCTCCGCCCACTTTGATTTAAGCTCCTCCCACTTTGATTTAAGCTCCGCCCACTTTGATTTAAGCTCCTCCCACTTTGATTTAAGCTCCTCCCACTTTGATTTAAGCTCCGCCCACTTTGATTTAAGCTCCGCCCACTTTGATTTAAGCTCCTCCCACTTTGATTTAAGCTCCGCCCACTTTGATTTAAGCTCCGCCCACTTTGATTTAAGCTCCTCCCACTTTGAATTAAGCTCCGCCCACTTTGATTTAAGCTCCTCCCACTTTGATTTAAGCTCCTCCCACTTTGATTTAAGCTCCGCCCACTTTGATTTAAGCTCCGCCCACTTTGATTTAAGCTCCTCCCACTTTGATTTAAGCTCCGCCCACTTTGATTTTAGCTCCTCCCACTTTGATTTAAGCTCCTCCCACTTTGATTTAAGCTCCTCCCACTTTGATTTAAGCTCCGCCCACTTTGACTTAAGCTCCGCCCACTTTGATTTAAGCTCCTCCCACTTTGATTTAAGCTCCGCCCACTTTGACTTAAGCTCCGCCCACTTTGATTTAAGCTCCTCCCACTTTGATTTAAGCTCCGCCCACTTTGATTTTAGCTCCTCCCACTTTGATTTAAGCTCCTCCCACTTTGAATTAAGCTCCGCCCACTTTGATTTAAGCTCCTCCCACTTTGATTTAAGCTCCGCCCACTTTGATTTAAGCTCCTCCCACTTTGATTTAAGCTCCGCCCACTTTGATTTAAGCTCCTCCCACTTTGATTTAAGCTCCGCCCACTTTGATTTAAGCTCCGCCCACTTTGATTTAAGCTCCTCCCACTTTGATTTAAGCTCCGCCCACTTTGATTTTAGCTCCTCCCACTTTGATTTAAGCTCCTCCCACTTTGATTTAAGCTCCTCCCACTTTGATTTAAGCTCCGCCCACTTTGACTTAAGCTCCGCCCACTTTGATTTAAGCTCCTCCCACTTTGATTTAAGCTCCGCCCACTTTGACTTAAGCTCCGCCCACTTTGATTTAAGCTCCTCCCACTTTGATTTAAGCTCCGCCCACTTTGATTTAAGCTCCTCCCACTTTGATTTAAGCTCCGCCCACTTTGATTTAAGCTCCTCCCACTTTGATTTAAGCTCCGCCCACTTTGATTTAAGCTCCGCCCACTTTGAATTAAGCTCCGCCCACTTTGATTTAAGCTCCTCCCACTTTGATTTAAGCTCCTCCCACTTTGATTTAAGCTCCGCCCACTTTGATTTAAGCTCCGCCCACTTTGATTTAAGCTCCGCCCACTTTGATTTAAGCTCCGCCCACTTTGATTTAAGCTCCTCCCACTTTGATTTAAGCTCCTCCCACTTTGATTTAAGCTCCGCCCACTTTGATTTAAGCTCCGCCCACTTTGATTTAAGCTCCGCCCACTTTGATTTAAGCTCCGCCCACTTTTACACAGCTCATTAACATACAGCTCATTAGCATGAATCTCATTAGCATGAAGCTCATTAACATACAGCTCATTAACATACACACACAGCTTATTAACATACAGCTCATTAACATACAGCTCATTAGCATGAATCTCATTAGCATGAATCTCATTAGCATGAAGCTCATTAACATACACACACAGCTCATTAACATACAGCTCATTAACATGACCATTCACATTCACATATGCCCAGGAAGTCAGATGTCACTGCTGGTTATTCCACACCACTATCTTCACCCAGGTCATAGAGAGAGATGTTAAATGCGTGCATCCACTATCTTCACCCTAACTTTTTTTTGTTTTTTTGACACATCTGTCGTCTTTAACTTCAGTTTAACATGACTTCCCGGGGTCGTAGAGACCCGGGGTTAGGCTTAAAATGACCGTGTAGACCTAATGAACTTAAATATGAAAACCGCGTGTTTCTAACACATTCATAGCCAGAGTTATACGCCCCGTAGTGTGACACTATTTCATATATATATTTTGGACTTTCTTCTTCTTCTTCTTCTTCTTCTTCTTCTTCTTCTTCTTCTTCTTCTTCTTCCAGGGCATAGAGATGTTTTTTTGGCCATTAACGAAAATGCTCATCAGTACCATTTCTCTCCGCGCGCACTCGGGGGGCCATCCGCCAGACCTGGGATTCGAACCCTGTACCTATGAATGAGTCGCGCGCGAACGAACGAGCTGCGCCACGGAGGAACTGATAAATTCGACTGTTTAAAACTTCTACTGGCCAGTGTGGAATCGCGGACATTGGCTGTCAGAGAATAGAATCCTATTATCCCATTTCTCTCTTCCTCTAGAATGACCTGTCGTTGTCTGTGTGTGTCTGTGTGTGTCTGTCTTTATTGAAATTGACAAGAAATGATGGACAATGACTCCACGCGGGGCTCGATCCTGGGTGGCTGCACGTCTCTCTCTCTGTCTGTCTTCTGAGACACAGGAGGGACTTCCGCATTAGCGGTGTTAGCTTAGCAATCTCGTTGTGTTTTAACTTCAGTTTAACATGACTTCCCGGGGTCGTAGAGGGCTGGGGTTAGGCTTTAAATGACCGTGTAGACCTAATGAACTTAAATATGTTCACCTTGTGTTTATACCCCATTCATAGCCAGCGTTATACGCGTAGGTATTTCGCTATGCGTTAGCTATGCGCTACGCTATGAATGGCCTTCACCTGTGAACTTCCTATTGGATTTGTACCAAGTCATCATCATCATCATCATCATCATCATCATCATCCTCACTCTGACACCAGCCCAGTGATGTCCTTGAGTAAGAGTCACTGAACATCCAATGAGCACAGAGACAGTCATATATTTGTATCTTTGACCACAATGATAGTAGAATATATTTTGTGGAGATGAGCATTTAATCAAAGGGTTAAATGCTGAGGGTATAGTATGTTGTATTGTGCTTGTACCAAAAGCCTGCTGGAGCATTACCACAAATTGAGTTTGGGATTGCATGTACAGGAGAAGGTAATAAGTGCATGTGTGTTTCAATATACACTTATGTGAATATGGTGTGAGATTAAAAAAAGAAACAATCCTATCTGCTCTATTGTGTTTGCTAATTCAGGCCTCCCCTGATATACAGATGCTGTAACTTCACACCAGCTGACAGGGCACATTCCACCCTGTGGGTGTAACATTAAGATAGATGGTATGTAAGCTGACTGAACTTTGAGAGCTTGCCAGCAGACAGTCCATAGACCGTTATGTCTCCAAGCTTAAATGCAACTATTAAACTCCTTGTCCTTGAAAGATGCTGTATGACCCTTAGCTCTCTACCTTTTGCCCTTGCCATGTCCGTAACCACACATGCCAGCCAGGTGTGACCAACTCTGACTGAATCAAGCGTGCTAGTCCTGGGCTCAATCAAAAGCTTACTCTCCAGGAAAGGAGTTGACCATCCCTGATATAAAGCTATTTTTCTAATCACATATTCTCCACTTCAGAGAGAGAGAGAAAGAGAGAGAGAGAGAGAGTGCACATAGATACATACACACTGACCCCTGTCCTGTGTCTGTGTGTGTGTGTGTGTCTGTGTGTGTGTGTGTGTGTGTGTGTGTGTGTGTGTGTGTGTGTGTGTGTGTGTGTGTGTGTGTGTGTGCGTGCGTGTGTGTGTGTGGGTGCACAAAGAATGCTACCAAAGCATAGATTCTACATTATCGTCAGGCTCCCACTTTGATTTAAGCTCCGCCCACTTTGCCTTAAGCTCCTCCCACTTTGATTTAAGCTCCTCCCACTTTGATTTAAGCTCCTCCCACTTTGATTTAAGCTCCTCCCGCTTTGATTTAAGCTCCTCCCACTTTGATTTAAGCTCCTCCCACTTTGATTTAAGCTCCGCCCACTTTGCCTTAAACTCCTCCCACTTTGATTTAAGCTCCTCCCACTTTGATTTAAGCTCCGCCCACTTTGACTTAAACTCCTCCCACTTTGATTTAAGCTCCGCCCACTTTGACTTAAGCTCCTCCCACTTTGACTTAAGCTCCGCCCACTTTGACTTAAGCTCATTTACTTATAACTCCCCTCCTGAGTGAGCTAGAGGTCTGGTTTTCACATATGTGGAACATCTCGGTGAGACAAGTGTTCGCCCAGAGTTTCGGCTTGATCGGCCATTCGTAAGTGCAGAGAATTCATAACTCCCCTCCTAGCTGTGAGCTAGAGGTCTGGTTTTCACATATGTGGAACATCTCGGTGAGACGAGTGTTTACCCAGAGTTTCGGCTTGATCGGCCATTCGTGGCCCAAACGGGGAGCTTTGACGTGAGTGCGAAATGCGTAACTAAAGGGGGCGCCACGGAGCGACCGTTTGAGCTAGCGCCTCGAAACTCGGGGCACGCGACTGGACCCCTGTGACGCTTCACGGTGCCGATTTTTGGGTGACTGGGACTTTCTGGCACCGAGTTCTGGTTTTCATCCTAAGGCTTCAACCTAGGGTACAACTGCGTACACCCTAGGTAGGTCGTTTGTTGGCAAATGAAAGAAAATTGGAATTAATCAATTAAGCCACTCCCACTTTGACACAAGCTCCGCCCACTAAATGTCTAAGCCACTCCCACTCCCACTTAAGCTCCGCCCACTTTGACACAAGCTCCGCCCACTTTTGACACAAGCTCCGCCCACAATTTAAATTAATCAATTAAGCCACTCCCACTTAGACACAAGCTCCGCCCACTTTGATTTAAGCTCCTCCCACTTTGCTTTAAGCTCCTCCCACTTTGATTTAAGCTCCGCCCACTTTGACTTAAGCTCCGCCCACTTTGATTTAAGCTCCTCCCACTTTGATTTAAGCTCCTCCCACTTTGATTTAAGCTCCGCCCACTTTGATTTAAGCTCCGCCCACTTTGATTTAAGCTCCTCCCACTTTGATTTAAGCTCCGCCCACTTTGATTTAAGCTCCTCCCACTTTGATTTAAGCTCCGCCCACTTTGATTTAAGCTCCGCCCACTTTGATTTAAGCTCCTCCCACTTTGATTTAAGCTCCTCCCACTTTGATTTAAGCTCCGCCCACTTTGAATTAAGCTCCGCCCACTTTGATTTAAGCTCCTCCCACTTTGATTTAAGCTCCGCCCACTTTGATTTAAGCTCCTCCCACTTTGATTTAAGCTCCGCCCACTTTGATTTAAGCTCCTCCCACTTTGATTTAAGCTCCTCCCACTTTGATTTAAGCTCCGCCCACTTTGATTTAAGCTCCGCCCACTTTGATTTAAGCTCCTCCCACTTTGATTTAAGCTCCGCCCACTTTGATTTAAGCTCCGCCCACTTTGATTTAAGCTCCTCCCACTTTGAATTAAGCTCCGCCCACTTTGATTTAAGCTCCTCCCACTTTGATTTAAGCTCCGTCCACTTTGATTTAAGCTCCTCCCACTTTGAATTAAGCTCCTCCCACTTTGATTTAAGCTCCGCCCACTTTGATTTAAGCTCCGCCCACTTTGATTTAAGCTCCTCCCACTTTGATTTAAGCTCCGCCCACTTTGATTTAAGCTCCGCCCACTTTGATTTAAGCTCCTCCCACTTTGAATTAAGCTCCGCCCACTTTGATTTAAGCTCCTCCCACTTTGATTTAAGCTCCTCCCACTTTGATTTAAGCTCCTCCCACTTTGATTTAAGCTCCTCCCACTTTGATTTAAGCTCCTCCCACTTTGATTTAAGCTCCGCCCACTTTGATTTAAGCTCCGCCCACTTTGATTTAAGCTCCGCCCACTTTGATTTAAGCTCCTCCCACTTTGATTTAAGCTCCGCCCACTTTGATTTAAGCTCCGCCCACTTTGATTTAAGCTCCTCCCACTTTGAATTAAGCTCCGCCCACTTTGATTTAAGCTCCTCCCACTTTGATTTAAGCTCCGCCCACTTTGATTTAAGCTCCTCCCACTTTGATTTAAGCTCCGCCCACTTTGATTTAAGCTCCTCCCACTTTGATTTAAGCTCCTCCCACTTTGATTTAAGCTCCGCCCACTTTGATTTAAGCTCCGCCCACTTTGATTTAAGCTCCTCCCACTTTGATTTAAGCTCCGCCCACTTTGATTTAAGCTCCGCCCACTTTGATTTAAGCTCCTCCCACTTTGAATTAAGCTCCGCCCACTTTGATTTAAGCTCCTCCCACTTTGATTTAAGCTCCTCCCACTTTGATTTAAGCTCCGCCCACTTTGATTTAAGCTCCGCCCACTTTGATTTAAGCTCCTCCCACTTTGATTTAAGCTCCGCCCACTTTGATTTTAGCTCCTCCCACTTTGATTTAAGCTCCTCCCACTTTGATTTAAGCTCCTCCCACTTTGATTTAAGCTCCGCCCACTTTGACTTAAGCTCCGCCCACTTTGATTTAAGCTCCTCCCACTTTGATTTAAGCTCCGCCCACTTTGACTTAAGCTCCGCCCACTTTGATTTAAGCTCCTCCCACTTTGATTTAAGCTCCGCCCACTTTGATTTTAGCTCCTCCCACTTTGATTTAAGCTCCTCCCACTTTGAATTAAGCTCCGCCCACTTTGATTTAAGCTCCTCCCACTTTGATTTAAGCTCCGCCCACTTTGATTTAAGCTCCTCCCACTTTGATTTAAGCTCCGCCCACTTTGATTTAAGCTCCTCCCACTTTGATTTAAGCTCCGCCCACTTTGATTTAAGCTCCGCCCACTTTGATTTAAGCTCCTCCCACTTTGATTTAAGCTCCGCCCACTTTGATTTAAGCTCCTCCCACTTTGATTTAAGCTCCGCCCACTTTGATTTAAGCTCCTCCCACTTTGATTTAAGCTCCGCCCACTTTGATTTAAGCTCCGCCCACTTTGATTTAAGCTCCTCCCACTTTGATTTAAGCTCCGCCCACTTTGATTTTAGCTCCTCCCACTTTGATTTAAGCTCCTCCCACTTTGATTTAAGCTCCTCCCACTTTGATTTAAGCTCCGCCCACTTTGACTTAAGCTCCGCCCACTTTGATTTAAGCTCCTCCCACTTTGATTTAAGCTCCGCCCACTTTGACTTAAGCTCCGCCCACTTTGATTTAAGCTCCTCCCACTTTGATTTAAGCTCCGCCCACTTTGATTTTAGCTCCTCCCACTTTGATTTAAGCTCCTCCCACTTTGAATTAAGCTCCGCCCACTTTGATTTAAGCTCCTCCCACTTTGATTTAAGCTCCGCCCACTTTGATTAAAGCTCCTCCCACTTTGATTTAAGCTCCGCCCACTTTGATTTAAGCTCCTCCCACTTTGATTTAAGCTCCGCCCACTTTGATTTAAGCTCCGCCCACTTTGATTTAAGCTCCGCCCACTTTGAATTAAGCTCCGCCCACTTTGATTTAAGCTCCTCCCACTTTGATTTAAGCTCCTCCCACTTTGATTTAAGCTCCGCCCACTTTGATTTAAGCTCCGCCCACTTTGATTTAAGCTCCTCCCACTTTGATTTAAGCTCCGCCCACTTTTACACAGCTCATTAACATACAGCTCATTAGCATGAATCTCATTAGCATGAAGCTCATTAACATACAGCTCATTAACATACACACACAGCTTATTAACATACAGCTCATTAACATACAGCTCATTAGCATGAATCTCATTAGCATGAATCTCATTAGCATGAAGCTCATTAACATACACACACAGCTCATTAACATACAGCTCATTAACATGACCATTCACATTCACATATGCCCAGGAAGTCAGATGTCACTGCTGGTTATTCCACACCACTATCTTCACCCAGGTCATAGAGAGAGATGTTAAATGCGTGCATCCACTATCTTCACCCTAACTTTTTTTTGTTTTTTTGACACATCTGTCGTCTTTAACTTCAGTTTAACATGACTTCCCGGGGTCGTAGAGACCCGGGGTTAGGCTTAAAATGACCGTGTAGACCTAATGAACTTAAATATGAAAACCGCGTGTTTCTAACACATTCATAGCCAGAGTTATACGCCCCGTAGTGTGACACTATTTCATATATATATTTTGGACTTCTTCTTCTTCTTCTTCTTCTTCTTCTTCTTCTTCTTCTTCTTCTTCTTCTTCTTCTTCTTCTTCTTCTTCTTCTTGTCCCAGGGCATAGAGATGTTTTTTTGGCCATTAACGAAAATGCTCATCAGTACCATTTCTCTCCGCGCGCACTCGGGGGGCCATCCGCCAGACCTGGGATTCGAACCCTGTACCTATGAATGAGTCGCGCGCGAACGAACGAGCTGCGCCACGGAGGAACTGATAAATTCGACTGTTTAAAACTTCTACTGGCCAGTGTGGAATCGCGGACATTGGCTGTCAGAGAATAGAATCCTATTATCCCATTTCTCTCTTCCTCTAGAATGACCTGTCGTTGTCTGTGTGTGTCTGTGTGTGTCTGTCTTTATTGAAATTGACAAGAAATGATGGACAATGACTCCACGTAGCGGGGCTCGATCCTGGGTGGCTGCACGTCTCTCTCTCTGTCTGTCTTCTGAGACACAGGAGGGACTTCCGCATTAGCGGTGTTAGCTTAGCAATCTCGTTGTGTTTTAACTTCAGTTTAACATGACTTCCCGGGGTCGTAGAGGGCTGGGGTTAGGCTTTAAATGACCGTGTAGACCTAATGAACTTAAATATGTTCACCTTGTGTTTATACCCCATTCATAGCCAGCGTTATACGCGTAGGTATTTCGCTATGCGTTAGCTATGCGCTACGCTATGAATGGCCTTCACCTGTGAACTTCCTATTGGATTTGTACCAAGTCATCATCATCATCATCATCATCATCATCATCATCATCCTCACTCTGACACCAGCCCAGTGATGTCCTTGAGTAAGAGTCACTGAACATCCAATGAGCACAGAGACAGTCATATATTTGTATCTTTGACCACAATGATAGTAGAATATATTTAGTGGAGATGAGCATTTAATCAAAGGGTTAAATGCTGAGGGTATAGTATGTTGTATTGTGCTTGTACCAAAAGCCTGCTGGAGCATTACCACAAATTGAGTTTGGGATTGCATGTACAGGAGAAGGTAATAAGTGCATGTGTGTTTCAATATACACTTATGTGAATATGGTGTGAGATTAAAAAAAGAAACAATCCTATCTGCTCTATTGTGTTTGCTAATTCAGGCCTCCCCTGATATACAGATGCTGTAACTTCACACCAGCTGACAGGGCACATTCCACCCTGTGGGTGTAACATTAAGATAGATGGTATGTAAGCTGACTGAACTTTGAGAGCTTGCCAGCAGACAGTCCATAGACCGTTATGTCTCCAAGCTTAAATGCAACTATTAAACTCCTTGTCCTTGAAAGATGCTGTATGACCCTTAGCTCTCTACCTTTTGCCCTTGCCATGTCCGTAACCACACATGCCAGCCAGGTGTGACCAACTCTGACTGAATCAAGCGTGCTAGTCCTGGGCTCAATCAAAAGCTTACTCTCCAGGAAAGGAGTTGACCATCCCTGATATAAAGCTATTTTTCTAATCACATATTCTCCACTTCAGAGAGAGAGAGAAAGAGAGAGAGAGAGAGTGCACATAGATACATACACACTGACCCCTGTCCTGTGTCTGTGTGTGTGTGTGTGTGTGTGTGTGTGTGTATGTGTGTGTGTGTGTGTATGTGTGTGTGTGTGTGTGTATGTGTGTGTGTGTGTGTGTGTGTGTGTGTGTGTGTGTGTGTGTATGTGTGTGTGTGTGTGTGTGTGTGTGTGTGCGTGCGTGTGTGTGTGTGGGTGCACAAAGAATGCTACCAAAGCATAGATTCTACATTATCGTCAGGCTCCCACTTTGATTTAAGCTCCGCCCACTTTGCCTTAAGCTCCTCCCACTTTGATTTAAGCTCCTCCCACTTTGATTTAAGCTCCTCCCACTTTGATTTAAGCTCCGCCCACTTTGCCTTAAGCTCCTCCCACTTTGATTTAAGCTCCTCCCACTTTGATTTAAGCTCCTCCCACTTTGCCTTAAGCTCCTCCCACTTTGATTTAAGCTCCGCCCACTTTGCCTTAAGCTCCTCCCACTTTGATTTAAGCTCCGCCCACTTTGATTTAAGCTCCTCCCACTTTGCCTTAAGCTCCTCCCACTTTGATTTAAGCTCCGCCCACTTTGCCTTAAGCTCCTCCCACTTTGATTTAAGCTCCGCCCACTTTTACACAAGCTCCGCCCACTTTGACTTAAGCTCCTCCCACTTTGATTTAAGCTCCGCCCACTTTGACTTAAGCTCCTCCCACTTATACACAAGCTCCGCCCACTTTGACTTAAGCTCCGCCCACTTTGACACAAGCTCCCTCCGGGCTAGGTTAAAGGACTTTAGCTCAGCAACCGTAAGTGCCACAGACACGGTTCAGATATTTTCCGAATCGGCTCGGGCCCGCCGAACACATATTCGAGTCCCGACTCGGTTGCGGCGCCCCCTGTGGCCAGAATTCATAACTCCCCTCCTAGCTGTGAGCTAGAGGTCTGGTTTTCACATATGTCGAACATCTTGGTGAGACAAGTGTTTACCCAGAGTTTCGGCTTGATCGGCCATTCGTGGCCCAAACGGGGAGCTTTGACGTAAGTGCGAAATCCGTAATTAAAGGGGGCGCCACGGAGCGACCGTTTGAGCTAGCGCCTCGAAACTCGGGGCACGCGACCGGACCCCTGTGACGCTTCATCGTGCCGATTTTTGGGTGACTGGGACTTTCTGGCACCGATTTCTGTTTTTCATCCTAGGGCTTCAACCTAGGGTACAACTGCGTACAGTCTAGGTAGGTCGTTTGTTGGCAAATGAAAGAAAATGGGAATTAATCAATTAAGCCACTCCCACTTTGACACAAGCTCCGCCCACTAAATGTCTAAGCCACTCCCACTCCCACTTAAGCTCCGCCCACTTTGACACAAGCTCCGCCCACTTTTGACACAAGCTCCGCCCACAATTTGAATTAATCAATTAAGCCACTCCCACTTAGACACAAGCTCCGCCCACTTTGACTTAAGCTCCTCCCACTTTGATTTAAGCTCCTCCCACTTTGATTTAAGCTCCTCCCACTTTGATTTAAGCTCCTCCCACTTTGACGTAAGCTCCTCCCACTTTGATTTAAGCTCCTCCCACTTTGATTTAAGCTCCTCCCACTTTGATTTAAGCTCCTCCCACTTTGATTTAAGCTCCGCCCACTTTGATTTAAGCTCCTCCCACTTTGACTTAAGCTCCGCCCACTTTGATTTAAGCTCCGCCCACTTTGATTTAAGCTCCTCCCACTTTTACACAAGCTCCTCCCACTTTGATTTAAGCTCCGCCCACTTTGACTTAAGCTCCTCCCACTTTGACTTAAGCTCCTCCCACTTTGATTTAAGCTCCGCCCACTTTGACTTAAGCTCCTCCCACTTTGACTTAAGCTCCGCCCACTTTGATTTAAGCTCCTCCCACTTTGATTTAAGCTCCGCCCACTTTGACTTAAGCTCCTCCCACTTTGACTTAAGCTCCTCCCACTTTGACTTAAGCTCCTCCCACTTTGATTTAAGCTCCTCCCACTTTGACGTAAGCTCCTCCCACTTTGATTTAAGCTCCTCCCACTTTGATTTAAGCTCCGCCCACTTTGATTTAAGCTCCTCCCACTTTGATTTAAGCTCCGCCCACTTTGATTTAAGCTCCTCCCACTTTGATTTAAGCTCCGCCCACTTTGATTTAAGCTCCGCCCACTTTGATTTAAGCCCCTCCCACTTTGATTTAAGCTCCGCCCACTTTGATTTAAGATCCTCCCACTTTGATTTAAGCTCCGCCCACTTTTACACAGCTCATTAACATACAGCTCATTAGCATGAATCTCATTAGCATGAAGCTCATTAACATACAGCTCATTAACATACACACACAGCTTATTAACATACAGCTCATTAACATACAGCTCATTAGCATGAATCTCATTAGCATGAATCTAATTAGCATGAAGCTCATTAACATACACACACAGCTCATTAACATACAGCTCATTAACATGACCATTCACATTCACATATGCCCAGGAGGTCAGATGTCACTGCTGGTTATTCCACACCACTATCTTCACCCAGGTCATAGAGAGAGATGTTAAATGCGTGCATCCACTATCTTCACCCTAACTTTTTTTTTGTTTTTTTGACACATCTGTCGTCTTTAACTTCAGTTTAACATGACTTCCCGGGGTCGCAGAGGGCTGGGGTTAGGCTTAAAATGACCGTGTAGACCTAATGAACTTAAATATGAAAACCGCGTGTTTCTAACACATTCATAGCCAGAGTTATACGCCCCGTAGTGTGACACTATTTCAAATATCTATTTTGGACTTTCTTCTTCTTCTTCTTCTTCTTCTTCTTCTTCTTCTTCTTCTTCTTCTTCTTCTTCTTCTTCTTCTTCTTCTTCTTCTTCTTCTTCTTCTTCTTCTTCTTCTTCTTCTTCTTCTTCTTCTTCTTCTTCTTCTTCTTCTTCTTCTTCTTCTTCTTCTTCTTCTTCTTCTTCTTCTTCTTCTTCTTCTTCTTCTTCTTCTTCTTCTTCTTCTTCTTCTTCTTCTTCTTCTTCTTCTTCTTCTTCTTCTTCTTCTTCTTCTTCTTCTTCTTCTTCTTCTTCTTCTTCTTCTTCTTCTTCTTCTTCTTCTTCTTCTTCTTCTTCTTCTTCTTCTTCTTCTTCTTCTTCTTCTTCTTCTTCTTCTTCTTCTTCTTCTTCTTCTTCTTCTTCTTCTTCTTCTTCTTCTTCTTCTTCTTCTTCTTCTTCTTCTTCTTCTTCTTCTTCTTCTTCTTCTTCTTCTTCTTCTTCTTCTTCTTCTTCTTCTTCTTCTTCTTCTTCTTCTTCTTCTTCTTCTTCTTCTTCTTTCTTCTTCTTCTTCTTCTTCTTCTTCTTCTTCTTCTTCTTCTTCTTCTTCTTCTTCTTCTTCTTCTTCTTCTTCTTCTTCTTCTTCTTCTTCTTCTTCTTCTTCTTCTTCTTCTTCTTCTTCAAGTCCCAGGGCATACATAGAGATGTTTTTTTGGCCATTAACGAAAAATGCTCATCAGTTTCCGCCAGACCCGGGATTCGAACCCTGTACCTATGAATGAGTCGCGCATGAACGAACGAACGAGCTGCGCCACGGAGGAACTGATCAATTCGACTGTTTCAAACTTCTACTGGCCAGTGTGGAATCGCGGACATTGGCTGTCAGAGAATAGAATCCTATTATCCCATTTCTCTCTTCCTCTAGAATGACCTGTCGTTGTCTGTGTGTGTCTGTGTGTGTCTGTCTTTATTGAAATTGACAAGAAATGATGGACAATGACTCCACGCGGGGCTCGATCCTGGGTGGCTGCACGTCTCTCTCTCTGTCTGTCTTCTGAGACACAGGAGGGACTTCCGCATTAGCGGTGTTAGCTTAGCAATCTCGTTGTGTTTTAACTTCAGTTTAACATGACTTCCCGGGGTCGTAGAGGGCTGGGGTTAGGCTTTAAATGACCGTGTAGACCTAATGAACTTAAATATGTTCACCTTGTGTTTATACCCCATTCATAGCCAGCGTTATACGCGTAGGTATTTCGCTATGCGTTAGCTATGCGCTACGCTATGAATGGCCTTCACCTGTGAACTTCCTATTGGATTTGTACCAAGTCATCATCATCATCATCATAATCATCATCATCATCATCATCATCATCATCATCCTCACTCTGACACCAGCCCAGTGATGTCCTTGAGTAAGAGTCACTGAACATCCAATGAGCACAGAGACAGTCATATATTTGTATCTTTGACCACAATGATAGTAGAATATATTTTGTGGAGATGAGCATTTAATCAAAGGGTTAAATGCTGAGGGTATAGTATGTTGTATTGTGCTTGTACCAAAAGCCTGCTGGAGCATTACCACAAATTGAGTTTGGGATTGCATGTACAGGAGAAGGTAATAAGTGCATGTGTGTTTCAATATACACTTATGTGAATATGGTGTGAGATTAAAAAAAGAAACAATCCTATCTGCTCTATTGTGTTTGCTAATTCAGGCCTCCCCTGATATACAGATGCTGTAACTTCACACCAGCTGACAGGGCACATTCCACCCTGTGGGTGTAACATTAAGATAGATGGTATGTAAGCTGACTGAACTTTGAGAGCTTGCCAGCAGACAGTCCATAGACCGTTATGTCTCCAAGCTTAAATGCAACTATTAAACTCCTTGTCCTTGAAAGATGCTGTATGACCCTTAGCTCTCTACCTTTTGCCCTTGCCATGTCCGTAACCACACATGCCAGCCAGGTGTGACCAACTCTGACTGAATCAAGCGTGCTAGTCCTGGGCTCAATCAAAAGCTTACTCTCCAGGAAAGGAGTTGACCATCCCTGATATAAAGCTATTTTTCTAATCACATATTCTCCACTTCAGAGAGAGAGAGAAAGAGAGAGAGAGAGAGAGTGCACATAGATACATACACACTGACCCCTGTCCTGTGTCTGTGTGTGTGTGTGTGTGTGTGTGTGTGTGTGTGTGTGTGTGTGTGTGTGTGTGTGTGTGTGTGTGTGTGCGTGCGTGTGTGTGTGTGGGTGCACAAAGAATGCTACCAAAGCATAGATTCTACATTATCGTCAGGCTCCCACTTTGATTTAAGCTCCGCCCACTTTGCCTTAAGCTCCTCCCACTTTGCCTTAAGCTCCTCCCACTTTGATTTAAGCTCCTCCCACTTTGATTTAAGCTCCTCCCACTTTGATTTAAGCTCCGCCCACTTTGCCTTAAACTCCTCCCACTTTGATTTAAGCTCCTCCCACTTTGATTTAAGCTCCGCCCACTTTGATTTAAGCTCCGCCCACTTTGCCTTAAACTCCTCCCACTTTGATTTAAGCTCCTCCCACTTTGATTTAAGCTCCGCCCACTTTGACTTAAACTCCTCCCACTTTGATTTAAGCTCCGCCCACTTTGACTTAAGCTCCTCCCACTTTGACTTAAGCTCCGCCCACTTTGACTTAAACTCCTCCCACTTTGATTTAAGCTCCGCCCACTTTGACTTAAGCTCCTCCCACTTTGACTTAAGCTCCGCCCACTTTGACTTAAGCTCATTTACTTATAACTCCCCTCCTGAGTGAGCTAGAGGTCTGGTTTTCACATATGTGGAACATCTCGGTGAGACAAGTGTTCGCCCAGAGTTTCGGCTTGATCGGCCATTCGTAAGTGCAGAGAATTCATAACTCCCCTCCTAGCTGTGAGCTAGAGGTCTGGTTTTCACATATGTGGAACATCTCGGTGAGACGAGTGTTTACCCAGAGTTTCGGCTTGATCGGCCATTCGTGGCCCAAACGGGGAGCTTTGACGTGAGTGCGAAATGCGTAACTAAAGGGGGCGCCACGGAGCGACCGTTTGAGCTAGCGCCTCGAAACTCGGGGCACGCGACTGGACCCCTGTGACGCTTCACGGTGCCGATTTTTGGGTGACTGGGACTTTCTGGCACCGAGTTCTGGTTTTCATCCTAAGGCTTCAACCTAGGGTACAACTGCGTACACCCTAGGTAGGTCGTTTGTTGGCAAATGAAAGAAAATTGGAATTAATCAATTAAGCCACTCCCACTTTGACACAAGCTCCGCCCACTAAATGTCTAAGCCACTCCCACTCCCACTTAAGCTCCGCCCACTTTGACACAAGCTCCGCCCACTTTTGACACAAGCTCCGCCCACAATTTAAATTAATCAATTAAGCCACTCCCACTTAGACACAAGCTCCGCCCACTTTGATTTAAGCTCCTCCCACTTTGCTTTAAGCTCCTCCCACTTTGATTTAAGCTCCGCCCACTTTGACTTAAGCTCCGCCCACTTTGATTTAAGCTCCTCCCACTTTGATTTAAGCTCCGCCCACTTTGATTTAAGCTCCTCCCACTTTGATTTAAGCTCCGCCCACTTTGATTTAAGCTCCGCCCACTTTGATTTAAGCTCCGCCCACTTTGATTTAAGCTCCGCCCACTTTGATTTAAGCTCCGCCCACTTTGATTTAAGCTCCTCCCACTTTGATTTAAGCTCCGCCCACTTTGAATTAAGCTCCGCCCACTTTGATTTAAGCTCCTCCCACTTTGATTTAAGCTCCGCCCACTTTGATTTAAGCTCCTCCCACTTTGATTTAAGCTCCGCCCACTTTGATTTAAGCTCCTCCCACTTTGATTTAAGCTCCTCCCACTTTGATTTAAGCTCCGCCCACTTTGATTTAAGCTCCGCCCACTTTGATTTAAGCTCCTCCCACTTTGATTTAAGCTCCGCCCACTTTGATTTAAGCTCCGCCCACTTTGATTTAAGCTCCTCCCACTTTGAATTAAGCTCCGCCCACTTTGATTTAAGCTCCTCCCACTTTGATTTAAGCTCCGCCCACTTTGATTTAAGCTCCTCCCACTTTGATTTAAGCTCCGCCCACTTTGATTTAAGCTCCTCCCACTTTGATTTAAGCTCCTCCCACTTTGATTTAAGCTCCGCCCACTTTGATTTAAGCTCCGCCCACTTTGATTTAAGCTCCTCCCACTTTGATTTAAGCTCCGCCCACTTTGATTTAAGCTCCGCCCACTTTGATTTAAGCTCCTCCCACTTTGAATTAAGCTCCGCCCACTTTGATTTAAGCTCCTCCCACTTTGATTTAAGCTCCCCCCACTTTGATTTAAGCTCCTCCCACTTTGATTTAAGCTCCTCCCACTTTGATTTAAGCTCCTCCCACTTTGATTTAAGCTCCGCCCACTTTGATTTAAGCTCCGCCCACTTTGATTTAAGCTCCGCCCACTTTGATTTAAGCTCCTCCCACTTTGATTTAAGCTCCGCCCACTTTGATTTAAGCTCCTCCCACTTTGATTTAAGCTCCTCCCACTTTGATTTAAGCTCCGCCCACTTTGATTTAAGCTCCGCCCACTTTGATTTAAGCTCCTCCCACTTTGATTTAAGCTCCGCCCACTTTGATTTAAGCTCCGCCCACTTTGATTTAAGCTCCTCCCACTTTGAATTAAGCTCCGCCCACTTTGATTTAAGCTCCTCCCACTTTGATTTAAGCTCCGCCCACTTTGATTTACGCTCCGCCCACTTTGATTTAAGCTCCTCCCACTTTGATTTAAGCTCCGCCCACTTTGATTTTAGCTCCTCCCACTTTGATTTAAGCTCCTCCCACTTTGATTTAAGCTCCTCCCACTTTGATTTAAGCTCCGCCCACTTTGACTTAAGCTCCGCCCACTTTGATTTAAGCTCCTCCCACTTTGATTTAAGCTCCGCCCACTTTGATTTTAGCTCCTCCCACTTTGATTTAAGCTCCTCCCACTTTGAATTAAGCTCCGCCCACTTTGATTTAAGCTCCTCCCACTTTGATTTAAGCTCCGCCCACTTTGATTTAAGCTCCTCCCACTTTGATTTAAGCTCCGCCCACTTTGATTTAAGCTCCTCCCACTTTGATTTAAGCTCCGCCCACTTTGATTTAAGCTCCGCCCACTTTGAATTAAGCTCCGCCCACTTTGATTTAAGCTCCTCCCACTTTGATTTAAGCTCCTCCCACTTTGATTTAAGCTCCGCCCACTTTGATTTAAGCTCCGCCCACTTTGATTTAAGCTCCGCCCACTTTGATTTAAGCTCCGCCCACTTTGATTTAAGCTCCTCCCACTTTGATTTAAGCTCCTCCCACTTTGATTTAAGCTCCGCCCACTTTGATTTAAGCTCCGCCCACTTTGATTTAAGCTCCGCCCACTTTGATTTAAGCTCCGCCCACTTTTACACAGCTCATTAACATACAGCTCATTAGCATGAATCTCATTAGCATGAAGCTCATTAACATACAGCTCATTAACATACACACACAGCTTATTAACATACAGCTCATTAACATACAGCTCATTAGCATGAATCTCATTAGCATGAATCTCATTAGCATGAAGCTCATTAACATACACACACAGCTCATTAACATACAGCTCATTAACATGACCATTCACATTCACATATGCCCAGGAAGTCAGATGTCACTGCTGGTTATTCCACACCACTATCTTCACCCAGGTCATAGAGAGAGATGTTAAATGCGTGCATCCACTATCTTCACCCTATCTTCTTCTTCTTCTTCTTCTTCTTCTTCTTCTTCTTCTTCTTCTTCTTCTTCTTCTTCTTCTTCTTCGGCATAGAGATGTTTTGTCCCAGGGCATAGAGATGTTTTTTTGGCCATTAACGAAAATGCTCATCAGTACCATTTCTCTCCGCGCACATCCGCCAGACCTGGGATTCGAACCCTGTACCTATGAATGAGTCGCGCGCGAACGAACGACCTGCGCCACGGAGGAACTGATAAATTCCACTGTTTAAAACTTCTACTGGCCAGTGTGGAATCGCGGACATTGGCTGTCAGAGAATAGAATCCTATTATCCCATTTCTCTCTTCCTCTAGAATGACCTGTCGTTGTCTGTGTGTGTCTGTGTGTGTCTGTCTTTATTGAAATTGACAAGAAATGATGGACAATGACTCCACGCGGGGCTCGATCCTGGGTGGCTGCACGTCTCTCTCTCTGTCTGTCTTCTGAGACACAGGAGGGACTTCCGCATTAGCGGTGTTAGCTTAGCAATCTCGTTGTGTTTTAACTTCAGTTTAACATGACTTCCCTTCTTTCAAGCTTGACAGGCGGCTAAGACTGATTGGCAGTTGTTATTTTAGCATGGTGGTGCAGAGTCACGAAGGAGAATATCAATGGCCTTCACCTGTGAACTTCCTATTGGATTTGTACCAAGTCATCATCATCATCATCATCATCATCATCCTCACTCTGACACCAGCCCAGTGATGTCCTTGAGTAAGAGTCACTGAACATCCAATGAGCACAGAGACAGTCATATATTTGTATCTTTGACCACAATGATAGTAGAATATATTTAGTGGAGATGAGCATTTAATCAAAGGGTTAAATGCTGAGGGTATAGTATGTTGTATTGTGCTTGTACCAAAAGCCTGCTGGAGCATTACCACAAATTGAGTTTGGGATTGCATGTACAGGAGAAGGTAATAAGTGCATGTGTGTTTCAATATACACTTATGTGAATATGGTGTGAGATTAAAAAAAGAAACAATCCTATCTGCTCTATTGTGTTTGCTAATTCAGGCCTCCCCTGATATACAGATGCTGTAACTTCACACCAGCTGACAGGGCACATTCCACCCTGTGGGTGTAACATTAAGATAGATGGTATGTAAGCTGACTGAACTTTGAGAGCTTGCCAGCAGACAGTCCATAGACCGTTATGTCTCCAAGCTTAAATGCAACTATTAAACTCCTTGTCCTTGAAAGATGCTGTATGACCCTTAGCTCTCTACCTTTTGCCCTTGCCATGTCCGTAACCACACATGCCAGCCAGGTGTGACCAACTCTGACTGAATCAAGCGTGCTAGTCCTGGGCTCAATCAAAAGCTTACTCTCCAGGAAAGGAGTTGACCATCCCTGATATAAAGCTATTTTTCTAATCACATATTCTCCACTTCAGAGAGAGAGAGAAAGAGAGAGAGAGAGAGAGTGCACATAGATACATACACACTGACCCCTGTCCTGTGTCTGTGTGTGTGTGTGTGTGTGTGTGTGTGTGTGTGTGTGTGTGTGTGTGTGTGTGTGTGTGTGTGTGTGTGTGTGCGTGCGTGTGTGTGTGTGTGGGTGCACAAAGAATGCTACCAAAGCATAGATTCTACATTATCGTCAGGCTCCCACTTTGATTTAAGCTCCGCCCACTTTGCCTTAAGCTCCTCCCACTTTGATTTAAGCTCCTCCCACTTTGATTTAAGCTCCTCCCACTTTGATTTAAGCTCCGCCCACTTTGCCTTAAACTCCTCCCACTTTGATTTAAGCTCCTCCCACTTTGATTTAAGCTCCGCCCACTTTGCCTTAAACTCCTCCCACTTTGATTTAAGCTCCTCCCACTTTGATTTAAGCTCCGCCCACTTTGACTTAAACTCCTCCCACTTTGATTTAAGCTCCGCCCACTTTGACTTAAGCTCCTCCCACTTTGACTTAAGCTCCGCCCACTTTGACTTAAGCTCATTTACTTATAACTCCCCTCCTGAGTGAGCTAGAGGTCTGGTTTTCACATATGTGGAACATCTCGGTGAGACAAGTGTTCGCCCAGAGTTTCGGCTTGATCGGCCATTCGTAAGTGCAGAGAATTCATAACTCCCCTCCTAGCTGTGAGCTAGAGGTCTGGTTTTCACATATGTGGAACATCTCGGTGAGACGAGTGTTTACCCAGAGTTTCGGCTTGATCGGCCATTCGTGGCCCAAACGGGGAGCTTTGACGTGAGTGCGAAATGCGTAACTAAAGGGGGCGCCACGGAGCGACCGTTTGAGCTAGCGCCTCGAAACTCGGGGCACGCGACTGGACCCCTGTGACGCTTCACGGTGCCGATTTTTGGGTGACTGGGACTTTCTGGCACCGAGTTCTGGTTTTCATCCTAAGGCTTCAACCTAGGGTACAACTGCGTACACCCTAGGTAGGTCGTTTGTTGGCAAATGAAAGAAAATTGGAATTAATCAATTAAGCCACTCCCACTTAGACACAAGCTCCGCCCACTTTGATTTAAGCTCCGCCCACTTTGAATTAAGCTCCGCCCACTTTGATTTAAGCTCCTCCCACTTTGATTTAAGCTCCGCCCACTTTGATTTAAGCTCCTCCCACTTTGATTTAAGCTCCGCCCACTTTGATTTAAGCTCCTCCCACTTTGATTTAAGCTCCTCCCACTTTGATTTAAGCTCCGCCCACTTTGATTTAAGCTCCGCCCACTTTGATTTAAGCTCCTCCCACTTTGATTTAAGCTCCGCCCACTTTGATTTAAGCTCCGCCCACTTTGATTTAAGCTCCTCCCACTTTGATTTAAGCTCCGCCCACTTTGATTTAAGCTCCGCCCACTTTGATTTAAGCTCCTCCCACTTTGAATTAAGCTCCGCCCACTTTGATTTAAGCTCCTCCCACTTTGATTTAAGCTCCTCCCACTTTGATTTAAGCTCCTCCCACTTTGATTTAAGCTCCTCCCACTTTGATTTAAGCTCCGCCCACTTTGAATTAAGCTCCGCCCACTTTGATTTAAGCTCCTCCCACTTTGATTTAAGCTCCGCCCACTTTGATTTAAGCTCCTCCCACTTTGATTTAAGCTCCGCCCACTTTGAATTAAGCTCCGCCCACTTTGATTTAAGCTCCTCCCACTTTGATTTAAGCTCCTCCCACTTTGATTTAAGCTCCGCCCACTTTGATTTAAGCTCCGCCCACTTTGATTTAAGCTCCTCCCACTTTGATTTAAGCTCCGCCCACTTTGATTTAAGCTCCGCCCACTTTGATTTAAGCTCCGCCCACTTTGAATTAAGCTCCGCCCACTTTGATTTAAGCTCCGCCCACTTTGATTTAAGCTCCGCCCACTTTGATTTAAGCTCCGCCCACTTTGAATTAAGCTCCGCCCACTTTGATTTAAGCTCCTCCCACTTTGATTTAAGCTCCTCCCACTTTGATTTAAGCTCCGCCCACTTTGATTTAAGCTCCGCCCACTTTGATTTAAGCTCCTCCCACTTTGATTTAAGCTCCGCCCACTTTTACACAGCTCATTAACATACAGCTCATTAGCATGAATCTCATTAGCATGAAGCTCATTAACATACAGCTCATTAACATACACACACAGCTTATTAACATACAGCTCATTAACATACAGCTCATTAGCATGAATCTCATTAGCATGAATCTCATTAGCATGAAGCTCATTAACATACACACACAGCTCATTAACATACAGCTCATTAACATGACCATTCACATTCACATATGCCCAGGAAGTCAGATGTCACTGCTGGTTATTCCACACCACTATCTTCACCCAGGTCATAGAGAGAGATGTTAAATGCGTGCATCCACTATCTTCACCCTAACTTTTTTTTGTTTTTTTGACACATCTGTCGTCTTTAACTTCAGTTTAACATGACTTCCCGGGGTCGTAGAGACCCGGGGTTAGGCCTAAAATGACCGTGTAGACCTAATGAACTTAAATATGAAAACCGCGTGTTTCTAACACATTCATAGCCAGAGTTATACGCCCCGTAGTGTGACACTATTTCATATATATATTTTGGACTTTCTTCGATGGTTTTTTGGCCATTAACGAAAATGCTCATCAGTACCATTTCTCTCCGCGCGCACTCGGGGGGCCATCCGCCAGACCTGGGATTCGAACCCTGTACCTATGAATGAGTCGCGCGCGAACGAACGAGCTGCGCCACGGAGGAACTGATAAATTCGACTGTTTAAAACTTCTACTGGCCAGTGTGGAATCGCGGACATTGGCTGTCAGAGAATAGAATCCTATTATCCCATTTCTCTCTTCCTCTAGAATGACCTGTCGTTGTCTGTGTGTGTCTGTGTGTGTCTGTCTTTATTGAAATTGACAAGAAATGATGGACAATGACTCCACGTAGCGGGGCTCGATCCTGGGTGGCTGCACGTCTCTCTCTCTGTCTGTCTTCTGAGACACAGGAGGGACTTCCGCATTAGCGGTGTTAGCTTAGCAATCTCGTTGTGTTTTAACTTCAGTTTAACATGACTTCCCGGGGTCGTAGAGGGCTGGGGTTAGGCTTTAAATGACCGTGTAGACCTAATGAACTTAAATATGTTCACCTTGTGTTTATACCCCATTCATAGCCAGCGTTATACGCGTAGGTATTTCGCTATGCGTTAGCTATGCGCTACGCTATGAATGGCCTTCACCTGTGAACTTCCTATTGGATTTGTACCAAGTCATCATCATCATCATCATCATCATCATCATCATCATCCTCACTCTGACACCAGCCCAGTGATGTCCTTGAGTAAGAGTCACTGAACATCCAATGAGCACAGAGACAGTCATATATTTGTATCTTTGACCACAATGATAGTAGAATATATTTTGTGGAGATGAGCATTTAATCAAAGGGTTAAATGCTGAGGGTATAGTATGTTGTATTGTGCTTGTACCAAAAGCCTGCTGGAGCATTACCACAAATTGAGTTTGGGATTGAATGTACAGGAGAAGGTAATAAGTGCATGTGTGTTTCAATATACACTTATGTGAATATGGTGTGAGATTAAAAAAAGAAACAATCCTATCTGCTCTATTTTGTTTGCTAATTCAGGCCTCCCCTGATATACAGATGCTGTAACTTCACACCAGCTGACAGGGCACATTCCACCCTGTGGGTGTAACATTAAGATAGATGGTATGTAAGCTGACTGAACTTTGAGAGCTTGCCAGCAGACAGTCCATAGACCGTTATGTCTCCAAGCTTAAATGCAACTATTAAACTCCTTGTCCTTGAAAGATGCTGTATGACCCTTAGCTCTCTACCTTTTTGCCCTTGCCATGTCCGTAACCACACATGCCAGCCAGGTGTGACCAACTCTGACTGAATCAAGCGTGCTAGTCCTGGGCTCAATCAAAAGCTTACTCTCCAGGAAAGGAGTTGACCATCCCTGATATAAAGCTATTTTTCTAATCACATATTCTCCACTTCAGAGAGAGAGAGAAAGAGAGAGAGAGAGAGTGCACATAGATACATACACACTGACCCCTGTCCTGTGTCTGTGTGTGTGTGTGTGTGTGTGTGTGTGTGTGTGTGTGTGTGTGTGTGTGTGTGTGTGTGCGTGCGTGTGTGTGTGTGGGTGTTCCTCAGAGCGGCCCATGGGATGATCTCCATGCTGAAAATGCTAAAACTGCCATCCCCCTTTCCATCTCTTAATGAACGTGGTATTACTGCTATTTAAACATTTAGTTTTGCGCATATTGAGTAAAATACTGTGGCCGAGGAGGGGGCACGCACACATGCAATGACATTTTTACCACATTTAAGTCACTGACACTGAAGTCACTGACGCTGTGGGGATGCTAAAATTGTCCCCATATGATAAAATCCACCATCCCCCCTGATTTTCTTTTACAACTTGAGTACTGCATACAAGGGTAGGTAGAAGGCTAGATGACCATAGGTAGACCATATTGTGGATATGGTACTATTTATTAGTAGTAATATGAATAATAATAAAATAGTTATCTTCTCTTTTTAGTAGTAGTAGTAGTAGTAGTAGTAGTAGTATTGATCAAGGACTTCCTGACCGACCGCCCCCAGAGGGTGCGGGTGGGCCCCCACACCTCCACAGCCCTCAGACTCAGCACTGGGTCCCCCCAGGGCTGCGTGCTAAGCCCCATCCTCTACAACCTCTACACCTACGACTTCACCCCCGTCCACCCCAGCAACTCCATCGTAAAGTTTGCAGACGACACCACCGTGGTGGGATGTATCTCGGGGGGGGACGAGGCGGCGTACAGGGATGAGGTAGAGCAAGCTGTGCAAGGTTAACAACCTGCTGCTGAACAAGTCAAAGACCCAGGAAATCATTGTAGACTTCAGGAGGAAAAAGTCCGAGATCCAGCCCCTGCTCATCGACGGAGAGAGCGTGGAGAGAGTCTCAACCATCCGATTCCTGGGGACGCACATGCGGGATGACCTGACCTGGAAGGACAACACAAAAGGCACCATCAACAGGGCACAACAGCGGCTATACACCCTGAGATGCCTCAGGAAGGAACACAGCAAGCAGGAGATACTGGTGACCTTTTACCGCGGCGCAGTGGAGAGCATCCTCACCTACGGCATCTGCAACTGGTTCTCCAGCTGCACAACAGCGGAGAGAAATGCGCTACAGAGAGTCATGAGAACAGCACAGAAGATCACCGGCGCCCCCCTCCCCTCTCTGGAAGAGCTGTACAACACACGCTGTCTCAGGAAGGCCTCCAAGATCTCCAGGGACCCGACCCACCCTGGGTACGTACACTTTACCAGGCTGCCCTCGAAAAGGCGGTTCAGGACCCTGGCCGCTAAGACTAACAGACTGAAGAACAGCTTCTACCACAGGGCCGTCCAGGCCCTAAACACAGCAAAGACCTAAGTTCTGGGCCCTGGACAGTCTGGACGGATTGTATGGCAGCTGCTGGACTGAAAAAATCAGGTGTAGTGCTGAGGCACAAACATGTACATTTCAAGCCTGCAAACTGTGACACTTTAAATAACGTGAAACAATACTATTGTGCAATATGACAACCCTAGTCGTCTATCTGTACAGTATAGTACAGTGGATTGTGTACATAGCCTTTATTTATGTAAACCAGCTCCTTCCCTTCTTGTGATTTTTTTTTTAAAGTTTTTTTTTTTTTTTTTTCCTAACACCAGGGGAGCCACCCCTCCTAAATTTCGTTGTTTGGTACCTGTACTGTAGCAATGACAATAAAGTCCATTCATTCATTCATCATTGTTATTATTATTATTATTATTATTATTATTACTAGTTCAAGGATTTAAGCAGAGGAGTATGTTTGAAGTTTGACAAAGAGTAGAGATCATGAGTGAGAGACAGAGACGATGATGAGATTGAACCAGTAACGGTAGCAACGGTACTGTTCAAGTACCGGATGTAGTTGTGCACCATGTCCGTATACTGGAAAATGTGGTGTGCTAATGACCAGCAGAGGTCAGTAGTGTCCAAGTTAAGACAGACTGTGGACATATCTTGACTTTGTTATGTGTCAGTAAGTGTATCAAGCACAAAGAATGCTACCAAAGCATAGATTCTACATTATCGTCAGGCTACATATACCACAGGTCTTTCCCAGAGATCTCCCTCACTGTCATCAATACCTCACTGATGTCTTCCAGGAACCAATGGCAGCAAGCTACCATGCAAGTGCGCCGGCACACTCATTGGGAGCAATTTGGGGTTCAGTGTCTTGCCCAAGGACACCTCAACAAGTGGGCAGCCGGGGATCAAACCGCCAAACTACCAACCTTACAATCATTAGATGCCATGTCTTAGGCTTTTGAATTGTATGTGCTGTACAGTAAGAGCTGATTATGTCTGTGTACCTGCATATTTGATTTTGTGTTTGTTTATACTGTATATATCGTGTTTTATAATGTGTTACATGCTATGTCTTTTATACAGCTGCAAAGAAAATTGACCAAGACTGGTAGAATAATGTTTTCTGAATCTGAATCTAGCATTTCCCCCGAGGAAGATACTTAATTTCCATGAAAACAAAAAACACTAGATACAGTCCTGCGATTTATCTCTATATTTAGATATTCACTCTATCGTACAGTAGCTACAGTATAGTATTCAATCATGACACCGGAAATATAGGCTAGTCATACTTTTGTGACAAAGGCACTATTTTTTTATTAACGAAAACATTAAGCTGAGAGAGAGAGAGAGACAAGCCTCTGAAGGTGAATAGCAGAGAGAAACTTTTGTCAGTCCCCCTGTATAGTAGTGAAAGGGTACATTGGGAGTGGGGTCTCCAGTACAGAGGGTAGGATGGGTTTTTCATTGAGCCAAACAAACACACACACACACACACACACACACACACACACAGGCACTGACACAAGCCTTGCTCCTGACTTAAGGGAGAGCAGTACTGTGAAGGAGTGGGATATCTACACAGCACCGGCTAATCAGGACCAGGTGTGGGCCTTCTTGGGGTGGGGGGGGTCATAGGGGGGTCATAGGCTACTATAGGATTGTGCTCTATCCTCCAGTACAGAGGCTAATCAGTCACTACTCGTGTGGCTGAATCAAGCCCTTGTTGCAGCTCGGCGCTGAGCTTAGTGTAGCTCTCCAGGACCTCCGACAGGGCCTTAATGAGGCCTAACAGGGCCTCCAGGACCTTCGACAGCTCCGCCAGCGTAGCCTTTCGTGTGGCTGAATCAAGCCCTTGTTGCAGCTCGGCGCTGAGCTTAGTGTAGCTCTCCTGGACCTCCGACAGGGCCTTGTTGTTGAGGCCTGACAGGGCCTCCAGGACCGACAGCTCCGCCAGCGTAGTCCCCATGGCGTGACTGTTGCCCTCGTAGGTGCTGTACATGTGGTACATCTGCTGGCAGATCTCATACACCTGAGAGACAGGAGAGCACAGCACATGATGAAACATGATATTTTTTTCAACTAAGTTTGAACATTTATTTACATCTTTCGGGAATAAAAGTCTGAACATTTTGATTGGTTGCACTGACTTGTTCCCACTTTCACCAGCTACTGTCACATTATACACTTTTAAGGATGAAGTGAGATCCCCAGGGACAGGATAGCACACATAAGACATACACACCTTTTCTTTTTTTTCTGAGTGGGGCAGTCCCGCCCATATTTTTAATTTCATTGGATAGAGACAGTGAAGATAGACAGGAAAGTAAGGGGAAGAGGGCATGTCAGCAGGGCATGGGCCAGATTCTAACCCATACCGACATGGGCATATGTGTGCACTGTAGACCGTGGTGCTAGACCACTGGACCACCCCAGGCCACTAATATAGACTTTTAAGGATTTCACTCATCTGAGGGATAGGATAGCACACATAAAACATAATGTACACTTTTAAAGATCACACTCACCTGAGAGACAGGATACAGCACATAATATAATAAGACATGACACTTACACTTTTAAGGACAGTTTTCCCCCCCTGAGAATGTAACCTAACCAGAAACACCTCCTGTTCCTATATGGGTATAGCTTGTATAGTTAGTACACTATACACAGTTATAAAATATATGTTTATCAAGTTTCTTGAAGCACATTTTGAAAGTTAACTGTTAAATATGTGGTCATGTTAAGGAGTGATGTTGGCAAAGAAAGCAGTGGTCATTCCATACTGGATTAAATGTCTGGATACCTTATTTATCATCTTGTCTTGAAAGTTCATCACGTCCATCATTTTCTGGTCCGTCATGGGGCTGTCGTATATTTTTCCAACCATGTCTTCGACCTTTCTGCCAATGTCATTTATCCTTGATCTAGAGCAAACACACAGTCCTACTCCGTCAGTCTGCGACATTAGCGGACACTCTTTATGTAAGCCTATGACTTTCAACCTATGGTGAACAATTATAGAGTTGAGATAAGTGTCTTCAGTTTTTAGACTGACGTCCATGTAGCCGCACAGCGCACACCCATATCCTAAACGTTATAGAAGGGAAGAGTAGGCAAACACATGTATTTTCTGTTTTCTACCTACTCTACCTTATCTGTTGGTCTGGAGTCTCATCCATGCTCATTAATGAGGATGTCTCACTCATTGATGAGTCAGTGCCTAGCCCCTCACCTGGATCCACCTGGGAACAGAGGATAGAGGATAGAAACCACACATGCAGTGAAGCACTCAGGTCAGGTCCAACAGAAAAGATGATGTTCACTACACACATGAATATGCTGGAAAATGTGATGAATGTTTAGAGGGGTGTACAGGCTACCAGTAGCCTACCTGAGGAGGTTCGAGTCTGGGTTCAGGAGTTGACTGTGAGGTGGAGGGAAGTTTGTCAAATGAAAAATCATCCATTTGAAGATGGGACAGGTCGCTCTCTGTACCTATTAGAAAAATAAATGGTCATGTAGGTTCCCCCTATGCATTAGCCATGCATTGAACTCATAGTTCAGGTCTGGTGATCGTCAGGGCGGCGGTGTTTCATTACTTTCGGTAGTGAGAGGGGGAAATGTGTCTGGCTAGCTACTAGCTACTAAGCTAAAGTCGACTTTCACAAAGCAAAAAAGACGAAGCACAGCCTGTCCTCATACATCAGACAAGCTTACACATGAACATTTATTCATTCATATGTTCGTTTGGTACTGACAGCTCGATAGCTCTACCTCTAGCTAGCCTTCGACAGAGATTGCGAGCCACAGTTCATTTGAAAGAAACAATACCTCGTCGCTCGTCAATGGTATGAGGTTTATAGAAAAACTTCTGAGTATAATGTCATTAAAACATACTTACGCTTCTGCGAAATAAACTGACGGTTTATATAACCTTTTATACAACTTCTAGCGACTCTTGTTTTTTGATGGGACCGAAGGCTTTCCACAACGAAGGCTACGTTCGTAAATTCGCTCTGAGAGCGCCGGAGCGCACACTGGGTTCAACGTCACAAAGGGACCAAGTAATTTGATTGGACAAGAAGCTCTCCATGAATGCTGATCAGATTTCCAGAGCGTATTTACGAACGCACCCGAATGCTTTTTAATTTCCCCGGGAAATCTCTCACGCGGTGCCTAATCATTCATATCGATCATTCATAGATTATTGCTTTAGCCCCAGCCTGGTATAGACTAGACTGAGTGTATTGTCATGTCATATCATGCTAGTAAATAAAATAAAATAAATTGTGGACGGGAGTAATTAATTAGTTAGCTCCAGTCTCCAGAGTGTATTTATTTGGATTGAATGACTGATTCAACTGAATGTCAAGCACCATTTTGTCTTGACTGTCTCAGTCAATTTAAATCATAGTGTATTTACCAGTGGCGGCTGGCCGATAGAGGGCGCTGGAGCGCCGCCCCCACCTTCACTTCCTAGTTGCGATTTGTAAAAGTTTTTTTTTTAAATAAACATTGTTTATTCACAAAATGCGGCTGATATTCTGTCGGCGCCTATCAGCATTCATTAAAAATCCTCCAATAC
This sequence comes from Nansenia antarctica, assembly GCF_963989245.1. NCBI lineage: Eukaryota > Metazoa > Chordata > Actinopteri > Argentiniformes > Microstomatidae > Nansenia > Nansenia antarctica. Next base: position 30,316 of record NW_027663221.1, on the reverse strand, counting down.
AATAAACATTTTATCTGTGTGTGTGTAAAATTCACTGTTAAAATACATAGGGGGAGGAGTCGGGGCGCCTGCCGAATGCAAGTCTCAGGCAGGCCAAATACTTTTCGCTTACACGTGAGCTGTAGCAGTGCTCCAATTGGCTGTCTCCTATGTCTCGGCCGGGGCGCAAAAATTGCGCCCTGAATATCCGGTTGTATAGCAGAAAATGCATATGCTGAGGACTTCCGACTTCCGGGGCAGCATGGGTTGAACGCACGCACGACTGCTCTCCTAACAAATTAAGTTTTTTTACAATGTAAGGAGGATTTATTTCTGTAAACAAATTGAACAAATGGATTAGAAGGAGGCATCTTTTGTTCCTAACTTGAGGATATTGCAACTGGACCTATTACCGAAGTCAAACTTATCTCGTTTGTGGTCGCCATCTCCGCACCGGCTGTTTGTTGATTGTTTGATATAGGTTACTCAAGTTGTATGGCCAATGCTGCTGGCAGCAGAGAGTTAAGAAATCTAAGAAGCGATCTAAAACAAAAAGTTACGGTGATGGACCGCGGAGAACTTGCATCAATTATGAGAGAAGTCATACGTGAAGAGCTTGACTCCGCATTTGATCTGAAACTCAAACCAATTAAAGAATGTCTGGATTCACTCCGCAAGGATATGATTTCCAATACGACCAAGGTAAAGGACCTGGAAACAGCCGCTAACGAGACGGAACGCCGTCTAACTGATATCGAACAAAAACGTTCTCAATCACAGTCGGATAATATGTCACTGAAAGAGAAAATTGAACAGATTGAAGCACGTAGCCGCAGTTTTAATATTCGAGTGTTGGGACTGCCTGAAGACAGTGAGAAAGGCAATCCCACTGCTTTTATGAATTCCCTGTTATGCGACGTGTTTGGTGCCGACAAGCTGGGACCTCAACCCCGCGGGAGGCTAACGTGAGGTATGGGCTGTTATTTCCACGCAAGCTGATTGTCGCATTTGCTAACAACACTGCCTCCTTCACGGACCACAGAGAGGCCATGGCACACTACATCCAGGTAATTAAACCAACTCTATAATCCTGACTACATCAATGGCTAACATCAATACCTGAACAACAGCCCACTATATGGGCAATGTGACAGTAGACAATGTAATGAATCCTGGATTGATGGAGATGCCTATAGGCTACGTGACATTTAATTGGAGTCCCTGACTATGACGAATATATGATATGTATGTATATATGAATAACAATTGATATGGATCAATTTATACCTCTTATTAGATTATAAATACTCTGGTTGTTATGTTTGCCTTTTGGTTGACAGCAAAAGGGAGAGAGGAGGATAGGGAGGGAGAGAAGGAGAGAGAGCAGGAAGGTGTCGGCACACCAGAGAGAGAGAGAGCAAGAACCAGGTGAGAAAGTGGACAGGTAGTCAAGACCACATAAGTAAGTAGCCTTGAGAACCGATGGTTCTCGAGCCTAATGGCCCATAGGGAAGGAGCCTATCTCCTGTTTCCGTAGCGTGAGGCGGCTTAATGTACAAGTTAGTACACCCCCTGGACATGACGCTGGTATGTCGCAGGGTCTTGGGGGGGGGGGGTCCATGCCACGGTCCATGCCACCCCCCCAAGGCAGCAAACCTAGGGGAAACACTGTTATTCTCATGCTAAAATCGACTGTAAATCCAGATTTTAAAGTTGATATTCTTCCCCGTGGAGCATGCCCCCATAACCTGTGCCCCACCCAAAAAAATTTGCACCAGCCGCCACTGGTATTTACTGACATGGTGGGAACTGGGAAGTGGATTAGGACGGGAGGTAGACCATAATCAGAGACTATAGCCTAATCCTTCAAACCTGCCTCTGCTCTCCAGAGCTCTGCCAGTGGAGCCTACGTCAGTACCGTGGACAGCGGTCACTTGTGCGTGTGCTGCTGTCCACGAAGATCAAATCAATTTATGCGTAAAATGTTTCTCTAAGATTGTTTTTATGATCTGTGCTTGGTAACAAACAGTTCAACATATTATCTAAGCTTTATTCAAATATGTTTATGAAATGGCACCATCCAATCGAGGATTCTACCGCTGAACTCCCACCTTTCATCTGACATCTGAATAACTTGAACCGCAAGGTCAACTGCAGTCTTCTTTTAAAATTACTTTTTATTTTTTTTATTTGATTTAAAATCAAAATGTGTGTTCAGTTGCAACTGATAAATTACCATTTCTAGCCTACTTTAAGATAGACTGAATTGTGAATTGTCTGTCATCCTAAAACACTTACATATTGGAATGACTTATAGCCTATGCCAATTGGTTGACGTTAGAAATCAATTCATTAACCTTTTCATTAATCTCACTAACTCTGTGAATGTAGGTCTGCAACGCTGACTCATTTCAAATGCTGGATTAAGAGAGGCCAACTCTGGAATCAAACAGCGGGCATTGGCTACTGCAGAGTCATTTCCTCATGATATAACCTACAGCAGTTCCAAAGCAGTGGATGTCTATACAATGGGAACCATGGAGAAGTTTAACTACACAGATAAATCAGGAAAATTCTTCGAATATGTGGTCAAAGATAAGCTTCATGTGCAATACAAGCCACCCTCAAGGGACATTGTCCAACTACCCAAGACGATGATTTACCTGGGAATGGCTGTGGTGGTGGTGGTGGTTGCAGTTGCTTATGCGATTGTGGGCCACCTTATCAAGGACCTCGCCCTTGACATCGTAGGTAATTAACTTGTACAATAGCAGATGGTTTCAATTTCAAAAAGATACACAGGAAGGAGTCTCTCTCGCTCAGGAAAGAGTGCATTTGTTGGATAGAGGATTTCAATTGTTACTGTATATATGTTGATATATGTGTGGCCCATAACCTAATCGTTAGTTAGGTCATTTGTTCATTGATAAAAACAGAAATGCATTTTGATAAACTGATAGAACCCATGAGGGAGCCAGTGTGGACTACAGAAGCATAGACATTCATCTTTACACTCTTATCTCACCATCCACCTGTACCTCTCCACAGAGGCCTTGCTGGGCCCCGTCGAAGAGACCGTCCAGAAGGATGGTGACCTAAAGGGAGCCAGCCTGCTGGACACGCCCGCTGCCGTCCCCCACACCCACCCAAACGCCTTTCACGTCTGGGACCAGGACGATATCATGATACCCCTGAGCACTGACTACAGCCCCCAGGCCAGCCCTATGGCCGCTGTCATCCCTTACATCCCTCACTTCTTTCCTACTACCATCGCTGTCAACAGTCCGTCATACAATCAGCCCAGCCCCAGAGAGACCGAGGCTTGGGTCCATTTGGACACGTACGCACACACACATGGACACACGCACACACACACACAAACACAACACACATAAACACGACGCACACATACACAACACACATATTATGCACAGTTGGTGCTGTAGTTATTTAGTTATGTTCATGACTTGTTTTACCTAAACACATTCCATAGTAGCATTACTGAGGAGAAAAGCACAGCCTACTCTCTTTCTGAGATTCATCTTATAGAAAGCCCTGGGGAAATAATTGTGTATTCACCAGGTGAAACTAAAGTAAAACATGACAGACAACCCCTTTTTGACACTTTTTGTAATTCACACTAATAGAAAGGGTCACAGATATCGGTCAAGCCTGACAATCGTGGACTGTCTTTGGTTGGAGAAAGACATTTACCTTAGTGAATCTAGTAATCAGTAATCTACTCAATTTATCAATTTAGCCATCAAAACAATCACAAACATGGATTGACTAGATTGACATGGATTGAAAAAGGCGGACCATAAACAGGAAGTAGATTTACACTGCTCAGCTTGCCCATCAAAGAAACCACAAGCAATCAGAGAAGAAGAGATCAAGCAATTGACTGACCCAAGAGGATGTTCCTGAACAGGGAGTTGGCAGGGGGCTTATACGGCCATGTTTCATCCTTCTTTCAAGCTTGACAGGCGGCTAAGACTGATTGGCAGTTGTTATTTTAGCATGGTGGTGCAGAGTCACGAAGGAGAATATCAATGGCCTTCACCTGTGAACTTCCTATTGGATTTGTACCAAGTCATCATCATCATCATCATCATCCTCACTCTGACACCAGCCCAGTGATGTCCTTGAGTAATAGTCACTGAACATCCAATGAGATAGATAGATAGATAGATAGATAGACTTTATTTGTCATTGTTACAGTACAGGTACCAAACAACGAAATTTAGGAGGGGAGGCTCCCCTGGTGTTTAGGAAAGGAAAAAGAAACACATTTTGGAAAAAGCATAGATGCATAAAATCACAAGAAGGTAAGGAGCTGGTTTACATCAATAGAGGCTATGTACACAATCCACTGTACTATACTGCACAGATAGTCAACTAGGGTTGTCATATTTCACAAGAAAGTATTTTTTCACATTATTTTAAAGTGTCACAGTTTGCAGGCTTGAAAATGTACATGTTTGTGCCTCAGCACTAGCTGCCATACAATCCGTCCGGACTGTCCTGGGCCCAGAACTTAGGCCTTTTCTGTGTTCAGGGCCTTGACGGCCCTGTGGTAGAAGCTGTCCTTCAGTCTGTTTGTCTTAGCGGCCGGGGTCCTGTACCTCCTGTTCGAGGGCAGCTTGACAAAGTGTTCGTGCCCAGGGTGGGTCGGGTCCTTGGAGATCTTGGAGGCCCTCCTGAGACAGCGTGTTTTGTACAGCTCCTCCAGAGAGGGGAGGGTGGCGCCGGTGATCTTCTGTGCTGTTCTCACGACTCTCTGTAGATCGCTTCTCTCCGCTGCCGTGCAGCTGTGGAACCAGTTGGAGATGCCGAAGGTGAGGATACTCTCCACTGCGCCGTGGTAGAAGGCCACCAGCATCTCCTGACAGTAATAGAGAGCACAGAGACAGTAATATATTTGTATCTTTGACCACAATGATAGTAGAATATATTTTGTGGAGATGAGCATTTAATCAAAGGGTTAAATGCTGAGGGTATAGTATGTTGTATTGTGCTTGTACCAAAAGCCTGCTGGAGCATTACCACAAATTGAGTTTGGGATTGCATGTACAGGAGAAGGTAATAAGTGCATGTGTGTTTCAATATACACTTATGTGAATATGGTGTGAGATTAAAAAAAGAAACAATCCTATCTGCTCTATTGTGTTTGCTAATTCAGGCCTCCCCTGATATACAGATGCTGTAACTTCACACCAGCTGACAGGGCACATTCCACCCTGTGGGTGTAACATTAAGATAGATGGTATGTAAGCTGACTGAACTTTGAGAGCTTGCCAGCAGACAGTCCATAGACCGTTATGTCTCCAAGCTTAAATGCAACTATTAAACTCCTTGTCCTTGAAAGATGCTGTATGACCCTTAGCTCTCTACCTTTTTGCCCTTGCCATGTCCGTAACCACACATGCCAGCCAGGTGTGACCAACTCTGACTGAATCAAGCGTGCTAGTCCTGGGCTCAATCAAAAGCTTACTCTCCAGGAAAGGAGTTGACCATCCCTGATATAAAGCTATTTTTCTAATCACATATTCTCCACTTCAGAGAGAGAGAGAAAGAGAGAGAGAGAGAGTGCACATAGATACATACACACTGACCCCTGTCCTGTGTCTGTGTGTGTGTGTGTGTGTGTGTGTGTGTGTGTGTGTGTGTGTGTGTGCGTGCGTGCGTGTGTGTGTGGGTGTTCCTCAGAGCGGCCCATGGGATGATCTCCATGCTGAAAATGCTAAAACTGCCATCCCCCTTTCCATCTCTTAATGAACGTGGTATTACTGCTATTTAAACATTTAGTTTTGCGCATATTGAGTAAAATACTGTGGGCGAGGGGGCACGCACACATGCAATGACATTTTTACCACATTTAAGTCACTGACACTGAAGTCACTGACGCTGTGGGGATGCTAAAGTTGTCCCCATATGATAAAATCCACCATCCCCCCTGATTTTCTTTTACAACTTGAGTACTGCATACAAGGGTAGGTAGAAGGCTAGATGACCATAGGTAGACCATATTGTGGATATGGTACTATTTATTAGTAGTAATATGAATAATAATAAAATAGTTATCTTCTCTTTTTAGTAGTAGTATTGTTATTGTTATTATTATTATTATTATTATTACTAGTTCAAGGATTTAAGCAGAGGAGTATGTTTGAAGTTTGACAAAGAGTAGAGATCATGAGTGAGAGACAGAGACGGTGATGAGATTGAACCAGTAACGGTAGCAACGGTACTGTTCAAGTGTGTAGTTGTGCACCATGTCCGTATACTGGAAAATGTGGTATGCTAATGAGCAGCAGAGGTCAGTAGTGTCCAAGTACAAAAGGCACCATCAAGAGGGCACAACAGCGGCTATACACCCTGAGATGCCTCAGGAAAGAACACAACAAGCAGGAGATACTGGTGGCCTTCTACCACGGCGCAGTGGAGAGCATCCTCACCTACGGCATCTGCAACTGGTTCTACAGCTGCACAACAGCGGAGAGAAATGCGCTACAGAGTCGTGAGAACAGCACAGAAGATCACCGGCGCCCCCCTCCCCTCTCTGGAAGAGCTGTACAACACACGCTGTCTCAGGAAGGCCTCCAAGATCTCCAGGGACCCGACCCACCCTGGGCACGTACACTTTATCAGGCTGCCCTCGAAAAGGAGGTACAGGACCCCGGCCGCTAAGACAAACAGACTGAAGAACTGCTTCTACCACAGGGCCGTCAAGGCCCTGAACACAGCAAAGACCTAAGTTCTGGGCCCAGGACAGTCTGGACGGATTGTATGGCAGCTAGTGCTGAGGCACAAACATGTACATTTCAAGCCTGCAAACTGTGACACTTTAAATAACGTGAAAAAATACTATTGTGCAATATGACAACCCTAGTTGACTATCTGTGCAGTATAGTACAGTGGATTGTGTACATAGCCTTTATTTATGTAAACCAGCTCCTTACCTTCTTGTGATTTTATTCTTTTTCTAAAAGTTTTTTTTTTTTTTCCTTTCCTAACACAAGGGGAGCCACCCCTCCTAAATTTCGTTGTTTGGTACCTGTACTGTAGCAATGACAATAAAGTCCATTCATTCATTCATTCATTCAAGTAAAGACAGACTGTGGACATATCTTGACTTTGTTATGTGTCAGTAAGTGTATCAAGCACAAAGAATGCTACCAAAGCATAGATTCTACATTATCGTCAGGCTACATATACCACAGGTCTTTCCCAGAGATCTCCCCCACTGTCATCAATACCTCACTGATGTCTTCCAGGAACCAATGGCAGCAAGCTACCATGCAAGTGCGCCGGCACACTCATTGGGAGCAATTTGGGGTTCAGTGTCTTGCCCAAGGACACCTCAACAAGTGGGCAGCCGGGGATCAAACCGCCAAACTACCAACCTTACAATCATTAGATGCCATGTCTTAGGCTTTTGAATTGTATGTGCTGTACAGTAAGAGCTGATTATGTCTGTGTACCTGCATATTTGATTTTGTGTTTGTTTATACTGTATATATCGTGTTTTATAATGTGTTACATGCTATGTCTTTTATACAGCTGCAAAGAAAATTGACCAAGACTGGTAGAATAATGTTTTCTGAATCTGAATCTAGCATTTCCCCCGAGGAAGATACTTAATTTCCATGAAAACAAAAAACACTAGATACAGTCCTGCGATTTATCTCTATATTTAGATATTCACTCTATCGTACAGTAGCTACAGTATAGTATTCAATCATGACACCGGAAATATAGGCTAGTCATACTTTTGTGACAAAGGCACTCTTTTTTTATTAACGAAAACATTAAGCTGAGAGAGAGAGAGAGACAAGCCTCTGAAGGTGAATAGCAGAGATAAACTTTCGTCAGTCCCCCTGTGCCTGTATAGTAGTGAAAGGGTACATTGGGAGTGGGGTCTCCAGTACAGAGGGTAGGATGGGTTTTTCATTGAGCCAAACAAACACACACACACACACACACACACACACACACACACACAGGCACTGACACAAGCCTTGCTCCTGACTTAAGGGAGAGCAGTACTGTGAAGGAGTGGGATATCTACACAGCACCGGCTAATCAGGACCAGGTGTGGGCCTTCTTGGGGTGGGGGGGGGGGGTCATAGGGGGGTCATAGGCTACTATAGGATTGTGCTCTATCCTCCAGTACAGAGGCTAATCAGTCACTACTCATGTGGCTGAATCAAGCACTTGTTGCAGCTTGGCGCTGAGCTTAGTGTAGCTCTCCAGGACCTCCGACAGGGTCTTAATGAGGCCTGACAGGGCCTCCAGGACCTTCGACAGCCCCGCCAGCGTAGCCTTTCGTGTGGCTGAATCAAGCCCTTGTTGCAGCTCGGCTCTGAGCTTAGTGTAGCTCTCCTGGACCTCCGGCAGGGCCTTGTTGAGGACTGACAGGGCCTCCAGGACCTCCGCCTTTCGTGTGGCTAAATCAAGCCCTTGTTGCAGCACGGCGCTGAGCTTAGTCAAGCTCTCCAGGACCTTCAACAGCTCCGCCAGCGTAGCCCCCATGGCGTGACTGTTGCCCTCGTAGGTGCTGTACATGTGGTCCTTCATCTGCTGGAGAATCTCACACACCTCCTGAGAGACAGGAGAGCACAGCACATGATGAAACATGATATTTTTTTCAACTAAGTTTGAACATTTATTTACATCTTTCGGGAATAAAAGTCTGAACATTTTGATTGGTTGCACTGACTTGTTCCCACTTTCACCAGCTACTGTCACATTATACACTTTTAAGGATGAAGTGAGATCCCCAGGGACAGGATAGCACACATAAGACATACACACCTTTTCTTTTTTTTCTGAGTGGGGCAGTCCCACCCATATTTTTAATTTCATTGGATAGAGACAGTGAAGTAAGGGGAAGAGGGCATGTCAGCAGGGCATGGGCCAGATTCTAACCCATACCGACATGGGCATATGTGTGCACTGTAGACCGTGGTGCTAGACCACTGGACCACCCCAGGCCACTAATATAGACTTTTAAGGATTTCACTCATCTGAGGGATAGGATAGCACACATAAAACATAATGTTGTAGGAGTGACGGCAATAACTGGACGATGTAGTCGGTTTGCCGGTAGAAAAACAATCATGTGCTTTATTCTCACTCTCTGCATGCGTACTGACAACAACCACATTCATCCATCTTTGTCCCACTTATATCCCGTCATATCACCCGCTAAGCAACCTGGGTGATTGAGTAAACACAAACATATCAACAGTGCTTTGTACAGGCTGGAACGCCGTGAATTACGAATACTCTGCTCACTAACGAGCGGTCACTACACACGTCCCCCCAGAATTCACAAGAACCGGCCCCAAAAAACGGTCAGGGACTCTGATAACTCGCCCAAAGCGACTCTGGCGCCCTTGAGCAGGCACAGGAGACCGAGGCAGGGGAAAAACAACAGGCGGACGTTTGGCCGGCCTCGGACGGCAGGGCAGGGGGTCTGCAGGAGCTAGGGTCGGGACTGTTTTAACAGGGGGGCGACCGCGGCGGGGCGGGTGGGCCACCTCGATGGGACGGTCCAAGTCCAGATGAGCTGGCTTAAGGCGATCCACCGAGATGCGTTCCTTACTACCCCCCATGTCGATAATAAAGGATTTGTCGCCTGTCTCCACGACCCGGTAGGGACCATCATAGGGCGGTTGCAGAGGGGCTCGATGGGCGTCTTGGCGGATAAAGACATACCCCGCTGCCTTCAGATCAGGCGGGACACGTACCTTAGGAACGCCATGGCATGAGGTAGGGATCGGCCGGAAGGACTTGGCCTTGTCCAGCAGCGCACTTCGCTGTTCTGGTGCTGACCAGGGGACCGTAGCACAGGGGAGGAAATCCCCCGGAACCCGGAGGGGTTGGCCGTACACCAGCTCAGCAGAGGACGAAAGGAGGTCCTCCTTAGGTGCAGTACGGAGTCCCAGCATCACCCAAGGAAGCCTGTCGACCCAGCCGTCGCCCCGGAGATCGGCTTTAAGGGCAGCCTTCATGGACCGGTGAAAACGTTCACACAGGCCATTGGCCTGTGGGTGGTAAGCCGTAGTGCGGTGGAGGGAGACACCCAGCTGCTGAGTAATGGAAGTCCATAAGCCAGAAGTGAACTGGGCCCCCCGATCAGAGGAAAGGTCTGAGGGGACCCCAAACCGGGAGACCCAGGTGCCGATGAATGCGCGGGCCACCTCAGCTGTGGTAGTCTCCGTCAGTGGGACGGCCTCTGGCCAACGGGTGGTCCTGTCCACCATCGTCAGAAGGTGAGTGTACCCCCTGGAGGCGGGAAGGGGACCCACCAGATCAATGTTGACATGGTCGAAGCGTCTTTCTGGGACCGTGAACCGCTCCAGCGGGGCCTTAACATGACGATGGACCTTCGCACGTTGGCATGGCACGCAGGTCTTGACCCACCCACCAATGTCAACCTTCATCCTGGGCCAGACGAATTTCGCCGCAATGAGGCGCTGCGAAGGTTTCCTGCCTGGGTGTGAGAGGCCATGTATGGCCTCGAAAACTTGCCGTCTCCATGCATGTGGAACCACGGGGCGCGGCTGCTCCATGGACACGTCACAAAGCAGCGTTGTGCCGTCGTCACTGAAGGGGATGTCCGCCAACTGGAGGCCAGAAACTTTAGTCCTGCATGCCTGGATGTCTGGGTCCGAAACCTGATCCGCAGCCATATGGGCGTAGTCGATGCCGAGGTGGACAGCCCCGATAGTGGCACGAGAGAGGCAGTCAGCTACAGGGTTGTCCTTCCCCGCCACATGCCGAATGTCTGTAGTGAACTCGGAGATATAAGCCAGATGACGCTGCTGCCTGGCAGACCACGGCTCCGACACCTTAGCCATGGCAAAAATCAAGGGTTTGTGGTCCACAAAAACTGTGAATGGACGAGCCTCCAGCAGGAAACGGAAGTGCCTGACTGCCAAGTACAGAGCGAGGAGCTCTCGGTCAAAGGTGCTGTATTTTTGCTCACTGGAGCGGAGTTGTCGGCTGAAAAATGCCAGGGGTTGCCAAACCCCCTTGACCAGCTGTTCATAAACGCCTCCAACGGCATAATCTGAGGCATCAGTTGTCAAGGCCACGGAAGCTTCAGGCACGGGGTGAGTCAGCATGGTCGCGCTCGCGAGGGCTTCCTTGGTGTCTGAGAATGCCTTTGACATTTCGTCGGACCATGCGATGATGTGCTTAGGGGTCTTGTCCTTGAGAGCCCCATACAGGGGTCGCATTAGGTGGGCAGCCTGGGGGATGAATCGATGGTAGAAATTCACCATCCCCAGGAACTCCTGTAAAGCTCTAATGCTGGTAGGGCGTGGGAGCTGCAGCACAGCGTCCACCTTTGATGGCAGCGGGACCGCCCCAGCAGTAGTGATGTGGTGGCCGAGGAAATCCATGGCAGGCAGTCCAAACTGGCACTTTGCTGGGTTGATGATTAATCCATGTTCCCGGAGGCGACTGAAGAGGAGACGGAGGTGGGATAGGTGCTCTGCCTTGGACGTGCTAGCTACCAGGATATCGTCTAGGTAGACAAACACAAAAGGGAGGTTGCCCAGCATGGCGTCCATCAACCTCTGAAAGGTCTGGGCAGCATTCTTGAGGCCAAACGGCATCCTCAAAAACTCAAAAAGTCCGAATGGTGTTATAACCGCTGTCTTGGGGACGTCCTGAGGGCTAACTGGCACCTGGTGGTATCCCCGTACCAAATCCACTTTAGAAAAAATAGACGCGCCCGCTAGATGGGCTGAAAAGTCTTGAATGTGTGGAACGGGGTAACGGTCAGGTGTGGTGACATCATTTAGACGCCGGTAGTCGCCGCACGGACGCCAGCCTCCGTTGGACTTGGGAACGAGATGGAGAGGCGAGGCCCAAGGACTGTCAGAACGGCGAATGATGCCAAGTGCCTCCATGGCTGCAAACTCCTCTTTCGCGATGGTGAGCTTGTGTGGGTCGAGGCGACGGGCCCTGGCATGCACTGGTGGGCCTTCCGTGGAGATGTAATGCATGACGCCGTGTTTGGTGGTAGCAGCCGAGAAGGTAGGTGTTGTGATGTCTGAGAACTCCAATAGAAGAGGAGAGAAATCGTCAGCCGGCGAGACAGCACTGGACAGCTTCATTGTGGCTGCGTCACTGCGCTCACATGACAAAGAGCCGAATGTCTCAGCGTTGACGAGTCGGCGGTTCCCCACGTCCACCAGGAGGCTGTTAGCGCAGAGAAAGTCAGCGCCTAAGAGGGGAGTAGACACTTTGGCCAACACAAAACTCCAGGTAAAACGCTGGTCAGCAAAACACAAACCCACAGTGCGCCTGCCGAAGGTAGCGATAGCACTGCCATTGGCAGCCTCAAGGGAGGGTCCTTGTTTCCCTGTTTTAATGTCTATTGCCGATACGGGCAGCACGCTCACCTGGGCACCTGTGTCACACAGAAAACGGCGGCCGGAGAGGGAGTCAGTGACGTACAGCAAGCCTGCAGAATGGCCGGCACCCACAGCTGCTAATGAGTGGCGGCCTGTGCGTTTCCCGACACACTGAAGTTGCATGGTGGTAGGCACTTCTTAGCTTTGTCCCCGAATTTCATATGGTAAAAGCACAACCCCGACGGCCTCACCCGTCGGGCCACAGCAGTAGCGGAGATGGAGAGTGGTTGGAACCCAAACTCATCCATGGTGGCTGTAAAACACTTCTTCCCAGCTGAGAAAAATATATCCGCTTCCTTGGCTAGCTGACGAAAGTCTGTTTTGATGGAATTAGCCATTGAAAAACGAACCTGGTCTGGTAACTGTTGCAGAAAAAGCTCTTTAAAAAGAAAACACGGCTGATGGTCGCCCAGCAAAGCTAGCATGTGGTCCATCAGTTCAGAGGGTTTTGTGTCACCGAGCCCAGGGAGAGAGAGGAGCTGGCGTGCACGTTCAGATTCAGACAAACAAAACGTATCTATGAGGTGCGCCTTCAAGGTAACATATTTGTGCTGTGCCGGTGGGTTTTCAATAAGACTCACCACTCTCGCTGCCGTTGAATTGGTTAAAGCTGCTACCACGTAGTAGTATTTGGTATGATCCACGGTAATATCCCTGAGTGCGAATTGAGCTTCAGCTTGTGCAAACCATGCGTTGGCATTTTGTTCCCAAAAAACGGGCAGCTTGAGTGAAACTGCGTTTGTTGTCATGTTCAAATGATCTCCGAAAACGTTCGAGAGAATGTCAGGGTCACCAATGTAGGAGTGACGGCAATAACTGGACGATGTAGTCGGTTTGCCGGTAGAAAAACAATCATGTGCTTTATTCTCACTCTCTGCATGCGTACTGACAACAACCACATTCATCCATCTTTGTCCCACTTATATCCCGTCATATCACCCGCTAAGCAACCTGGGTGATTGAGTAAACACAAACATATCAACAGTGCTTTGTACAGGCTGGAACGCCGTGAATTACGAATACTCTGCTCACTAACGAGCGGTCACTACAATGTACACTTTTAAAGATCACACTCACCTGAGAGACAGGATACAGCACATAATATAATAAGACATGACACTTACACTTTTAAGGACAGTTCCCCCCCCCCCCCCCCCTGAGAATGTAACCTAACCAGAAACACCTCCTGTTCCTATATGGGTATAGCTTGTATAGTTAGTACACTATACACAGTACTAAAATATATGTTTATCAAGTTTCTTGAAGCACATTTTGAAAGTTAACTGTTAAATATGTGGTCATGTTAAGGAGTGATGTTGGCAAAGAAAGCAGTGGTCATTCCATACTGGATTAAATGTCTGGATACCTTCTTTGACATTTTCTGGTACGTCATGGGGCTGTCGTATGGTTTTCCAACCAGGTCTTCGACCTTTCTGCCAATGTCCTTTATCCTTGATCTAGAGCAAACACACAGTCCTACTCCGTCAGTCTGCGACATTAGCGGACACTCTTTATGTAAGCCTATGACTTTCAACCTATGGTGAACAATTATAGAGTTGAGATAAGTGTCTTCAGTTTTTAGACTGACGTCCATGTAGCCGCACAGCGCACACCCATATCCTAAACGTTATATAGAAGGGAAGAGTAGGCAAACACATGTATTTTCTGTTTTCTACCTACTCTACCTTATCTGTTGGTCTGGAGTCTCATCCATGCTCATTAATGAGGATGTCTCACTCATTGATGAGTCAGTGCCTAGCCCCTCACCTGGATCCACCTGGGAACAGAGGATAGAGGATAGAAACCACACATGCAGTGAAGCACTCAGGTCAGGTCCAACAGAAAAGATGATGTTCACTACACACATGAATATGCTGGAAAATGTGATGAATGTTTAGAGGGGTGTACAGGCTACCAGTAGCCTACCTGAGGAGGTTCGAGTCTGGGTTTAGGAGTTGACTGTGAGGTGGAGGGAAGTTTGTCAAATGAAAAATCATCCATTTGAAGATGGGACAGGTCGCTCTCTGTACCTATTAGAAAAATAAATGGTCATGTAGGTTCCCCCTATGCATTAGCCATGCATTGAACTCACAGTTCAGGTCTGGTGATCGTCAGGGCGGCGGTGTTTCATTACTTTCGGTAGTGAGAGGGGGAAATGTGTCTGGCTAGCTACTAGCTACTAAGCTAAAGTCGACTTTCACAACGCAAAAAAGACGAAGCACAGCCTGTCCTCATACATCAGACAAGCTTACACATGAACATTTATTCGTTCATATGTTCGTTTGGTACTGACAGCTCGATAGCTCTACCTCTAGCTAGCCTTCGACAGAGATTGCGAGCCACCGTTCATTTGGGGTCATCCCTATGTTCCCCGGGTCCTATGTTCCCCGGGTCCTATGTTCCCCGGTTTCTTAGCAAAAAAAAAAAAAAGGGTTCTATGTTCCCCTCTTCCGAAAACTTCCGAAAAAGGGTTCTATGTTCCCCGCTTCCGAAAAAGGGTTCTATGTTCCCCGCTTCCGTATATTCCCCGCCTGCCGTTGTGTCAAGCGACCCCAGGTGTCGTTATGTAGTACTGCATGAGTTTTTTTTTTTTTTTTTTTTTTTTTTTTTTAAACAACATACACAAATACATAATTATACTGTTAGTTTTTTTTTTATTGTTTTTTTTTTAAACAACATACACAAATACATAATCATACTGTGGATTACTATGTGTACAACATTATTATATGAACAAAATGATTATATGTACAAAACCTTTTGTAGGTAGGACACTATTGGACCTCGGCCCAAATCTAGTACTGAACCCCCCATGCTAAACCATTTGGAAGTACAGTATACTAGGACTCCAATTCAGACACACTGGGGGGCTGTCACAAATCTACTAACTCTAATCAGCCTGGTCTCACACGGCAGACGTCAGAATTCGACGTTGATGGACAAACATTAATCTGCTCTATTCATACATTAATCTGCTCTATTCAGACATTAATCTGCTCTATTCATACATTAATCTGCTCTATTCAGACATTAATCTGCTCTATTCATACATTAATCTGCTCTATTCAGACATTAATCTGCTCTATTCAGACATTAATCTGCTCTATTCAGACATTAATCTGCTCTATTCATACATTAATCTGCTCTATTCAGACATTAATCTGCTCTATTCAGACATTAATCTGCTCTATTCACACATTAATCTGCTCTATTCACACATTAATCTGCTCTATTCATACATTAATCTACTCTATTCAGACATTAATCTGCTCTATTCAGACATTAATCTGCTCTATTCATACATTAATCTGCTCTATTCGTGGTTCCCAAACACATTTATGATGTAGGAACAGGAGGGTGTCAGTGATTGATTGATTGATTGATTGAAAACTTTATTAGAAGATTTGCAGAAGTAGGTACATGAAAGTACATATTACATACAAGGTCAACTAACAGGATAAAAACCCAAGAAAGCCACTGGCTTATTTCAATTGGGGTCCTTGATGGCTGAGGGTGCAAGAGAAGCTTTGCTCCCTCCTTGTACTCTTCACAGCCTGTCAGGGGATCTTCTCTGTGGAGTGGCAGGAACACGGTCCCTTCAAACAGGAGCTGTGGATTCTCTGAAAATAAAAGACATCAAGTATTAAGGTAGGCTATAGATTCCCATCAATATTTTTTATACAAGGTCTTTCAGTAAGACTATTTTACCTGACATGGTAGCCCATATGCCTGTGATTTTCACCGGTTGCCTGTGGTTCCTGTCTTCACCAAGTAGGGTTGGGTTGAGTTGAGTTGGGTTGGGGTTGTCTTCACAAATGACCCAACTCTGATAGTCTTTATATCAAATCTGAGAATGAAATTCAGTATGCTAATTATAAAAGGGGTATGCTATTGATAATATGAATGAATGAATGAATGAATGGTCTTTATTGTCATTGATATAGTACTGGTTTACATAAATAATGGCTATGTACACTATCCACTATACTATACTGTACAAATAAAACACTGTGCTGTACTCTATGCTATGCTATACCTATTCTAACATTTCCTATTCTCGGCAACCTTATGTACCCTAGGGTTGTCATATTGCACATAGTGTTATTGCACATTCATTTAAAGTGTCGCAGTTTGCAGGCTTGAAATGTACATATCATTGTAGCATGATATGCTAAATGTAGCATATCATTTAGATTGTTTTTAATGTATTGTTTTAGATAATTCATTATTTTAAAATATTATTTTCTTTAGATAAACAACTAAAATAAAAAATCTAAATTAGATGCTATTGATACTGCATAGAAACACATTGATATAATATACTTGTATGTGTCAGGGGACAATGTTGCACTCTGATATTTAGTGTGTCTCTGTTGCGCCCTTCTACTCCGAGTCACCAGAGGGCGTAACACCCCCTATCAATTGTTTTAAGGTCAATCGTAATTGAGCTTGAGTTACAAGACTTCCTCACATACCGGTATGTTCGTAACACATGCGTAGTGACAATGGCTCAAATAATTACTGGAGACCGAGGTGGGAAAATATTAGTTCTGGATAACTTTAGGTACCAGAAACACCGCACAAATTTACAGAATATTCGGTGGCGGTGTTGGAGAGAAGACTGCCGGACAGTTCTTGTTACAAACATCTTTGATGTAGAGGGGGTCAATCCCAACATAGAAGTTCGGGAGGTCCGCGAACATGTGCATGCCCCCGATACACAAATGGTGAACAATGCGCAATTTCGCCAAGTGATTACTGGAGAGGTGGTGAGAGAACCCACAGTACCAATCAAACGCATTTACGATGCTGAGTGCGTAGGTCTACAGCGGGGCCGTCCCATCCAGCGTGGAGGTCGCGGGCGACCTCCTCAAAGATTCTCCTCAGTTAGGTCTGTTATGGCCAGAGCCAGAGCTGCAGTAATCCCTCCCGTCCCAGCTACCGTTGATGATGTAAGGATCGACGGTCAATGGGCTGAGACATGGGGCAGAGACCATTTCCTCCTGCACCAAGACAGTGAGTGGGGCATAGCAGTGTTTTCCACAGAGGACAACCTGAGACAGCTGCGACACTGCAGGACATTATACATGGATGCTACATTCAAGTCGTGCCCACGCCCATACAACCAAGTATTTACTATACTCGGGGACATTCATGGCTTCGTTGTCCCCCTTGTACATGTCCTCATGGAGCAACGTACAATTGGACACTACCGACAAGTGTTCCAGTGTGTCAAAACGTCACTCAGGAGAATCACCCACCACCTTTGGCGTCCGCGTAAAGTCATCTGTGACTTTGAGCAAGCGCTGAAAACTGCTCTTGAAACGGAGTTGCCACAAGCCAGAATCGGAGGATGCTACTTCCATTTCAACCAAGCCTTGTGGAAGAGGGTACAGGCACTTGGATTGGCTGGTCCATTCCGTCATGACCATCCACTGGCAGCAGTCATCCGCAAGGTTTGTTGTGTTCTGTCTGCACTGCTGTCTGTCCTGTGTTGTTTTGTTTGCATTGCATTTAGAAATGCTCTTACTGTAACGCCAAATCAAATTCCTATATGTGTATGCTTAATGTGTATGCATAAATGGCAATAAACGTTATCTCATCTCTCATCTCATCTCATCTCATCTCATCTCAAGGTGATGGCCTTAGGACACCTGCCTCTGCCTCTGGTCCAGATCAATTTTGATCTTCTCCTCAACCACAGAAACACCAGGCGTGCCCTGATGAACCACCCTGAGTTACAAGACTTCCTTGCGTATGTTCGTAACACATATGTCCATCCTGGAGCGGCCTTCCCACCAGCGATGTGGAATGTGTTCGAAAGAAACATGGAGCAAAGGACCAATAATCATGTTGAATGTAAGTGTAACAATGACAGATCTGAACAAAAAATATATAATTTCATCTAATAACTAAATCTGAAGTATTAAGTTAATTATTTTATATTGTTAATATAATATTGTCTGCTAATTATGGGTTAATTCATTCTTATCCTATCACCTCTGGGCCTGTGCGTATATCGAGGTTTAACTATGAGCCGAAACAAAAATTAACGAAACATCAAACACAGCAGAGGACAGGAGGGCTCTTTAAACAGGTGGACGAGTTGCCACGTACAGGCGCGCTAATGATGATGGACATAACATCAGTCCAATCATGGGCGGGCACCGTGATTGAGAAAGGATTAAGAAAGGATTTAAAATTGTGAAAGGAGGAGACACAGAGGGGAAAATGTTCAATGTCAAAATGTTCATGCCAAACTAATAACATTTAGGGCCTGATTTACTAAGATCCCAAATAACGAATACTAATTGAAGTTCACACACAGGGGAAGTTGAGATATACTTCAAATAAGGCCCGCTATCTTCTACATTGGAAAGATCAACAATCCTCACTGCACACCGTTAGTAGATCAGCCTGCAGATGTAGAACCAGTTTGCACATTAATAGGCCATTAATAGGCTAATAAGTTATAATTCTGTATTTTTGTTCTAGCTTATCATCGTACTCTGAACGATGCTGTCCAAGTGCGCCATCCTTCACTTTGGAAATTCCTTCGGCACCTGAAGGATCAGCAAACGCTTGCAGAGGGTAAACTGGGGATGGCAGACAGAGGCCACGCTCCCCCAACAAGGAGACGGAAGTGGAGGGAGTTGGAGGCCCGTCTACTGAGGCTGAAAGGACAGTACATGCAGGGCCACAGAGATCTGGCTTCGTACTGGAGGGCTGTCAGCCGTAGCGTCCGTATGGGCTAGATTTCCACATTTATTTTGATAGCACTTTGGCCTATGTTGTTGTTATTATTATTGTTATTGGCCTAATTGTGTTATTGTTATTATTATTATTATTGTTATTATTAGTTAGAATAAGCTGTACGCCATTGTTTACGCCATCATGTATGCCATTGTTTACATGTTATTTAGCTCTTTCATTTGTTTTTGCCAAGTTATTGCTGTACCATAGTTTTGTTATTGAAAGATGTCTGTACCTTTCCAGTTTATATGGACCTGTTTACTTAGTAAGCCATATAGTTATTATTACAATATATGTGATGCCAGAGTTAGGACTGATAATTGCACTAGAGCTCATGTGTCAGGATTACCAGGTTTCAGCAGTGAAACAGTAGGCCTCTCCTTATTAGTGCCTGACTACTAAAACACTAGAGTGAAAGAGACTACATCTCTGTATGCCAGGATCCCCCGAGGATTTGATGTGTGCAAGAGGATGTGTCACACTCTATGTGCTACGGATACTGGCTAGTTACTTAGGGATTATATTATGGGATATGTGACACTGTAACCTAGAGACACACTGCGCTGTTACGTGACGTCCTGCCAATGGGATGTACAGTATTGTCTCAGGTTGGCATTTTGATGCTTGGTCTTGGAAACAAACACCATGTTTGCACAAACATTGTTTTTTTTGTTGTTGTTGTTGGTTGCAATAAAAGCCTATATTTTGGATTGATATCTCTACTGTATTTATTTGATTCCGTTTGACCAAAATATAGAAAAAATATTTCTTTAATCCATGCATACAATTGCAAATGTTGGGCCGCTACCCACACGTTTAGCTGTGTTGCTCATTCCACAAATGCATGATCCTTACAAGTCATACCTCGTTGTAAAAGTGACTAATCAGCGGGTCATTCCACTAAAGGTGGATCAGTATAGCGGCGCTCAGGGAACTCGAGATTGGAAATCAAGCCTCAGGTGATTCCTCGAACGAGGATCAGCCTTGTGTCATCAGTGTTCACAGAAGACAGGCTTACAAATCTTCGATATGGGCGCGTGCACGCAGACATAAAAAGCCCTGAAGTGTCGATCTGTCGAAATGAAGATACTCCACTCTGCAGGGGTACTACATTTGCGCAGCATTCCGAATTATTGATTTTTATGAAGACGGAAAATTAAGATGTAAAATAGTGCAATACAGCCGCAATTAACAAGGCGAGGGAAATGGTTTGGCAAGAAATTGCTGACCGATTAAATGCGTAGGTCATACTAGCCCCAGTTATTGTTATATGTTCATATTTTAACAAATGAATATTACTACTGTGGTGATATCCGCAGCAGGCTACAAACCGTCATATCGCCACAATGGCCTAGTGGTATTGACTGCTGCCATAGGATTTAATCGTCATTTTATATCAGTGGTTCGAATCCCTCTTCAGGCGCACTTTTTACTGCATTTCGTTGTCTGAATCTAATCTAAAATCTCATCTAAAAAAGTATTGTAGGCTATAAAATTATGGTGCAGGCTAATTTACAAGAACTGACACGATTACAATGGTGTTTGAAACCTTTGCATGAAATCTTCGGTTAAATGTAAAAAAAAAAAAAAATGAATGACTTAGTCAAGTCTCGAACTCGCAACCTTTGGAACTCCAGTCCGCAGCCTTAACCACTACGCTAGCATGACAGCAATGCAAGTTGTTTCTTTTTACACTCTTTTCTTTATTGATATATCGATTTATCTATCACACTTTCAAAATATCAAGTTATCTATCACACAATCAAACTATCTATCGATCGATCACACTTTCAAAATATCAAATTATCTATCTATCACACAGTCAAACTATCTAATCTATCTATCTCGTGTGAAGTGGGAACTAATATTTCCTAGGGAGGAACTATCGTTCGGGATGTAGTTTCCGCCTGTGAGCCTTTTTTGACGCGCGTCTCACTATAGCCTGTGTTTTCGATTTCGAAGACGTCACTCACTGTGCTACGAAAACTGGCTAGTTACTTAGGGATTATATTATGGGATATGTGACACTGTAACCTAGAGACACACTGCGCTGTTACGTGACGTCCTGCCAATGGGATGTACAGTATTGTCCCATAGGTTGGCATTTTGATGCTTGGTCTTGGAAACAAA
Source organism: Nansenia antarctica (assembly GCF_963989245.1). Lineage (NCBI taxonomy): Eukaryota > Metazoa > Chordata > Actinopteri > Argentiniformes > Microstomatidae > Nansenia > Nansenia antarctica. The sequence goes on along the minus strand of NW_027663221.1, from coordinate 9,020 downwards.
CACCATGTTTGCACAAACATAGTTTTTTTTTTGTTGTTGTTGGTTGCAATAAAAGCCTATATTTTGGATTGATATCTCTACTGTATTTATTTGATTTCGTTTGACAAAAATATAGAAAAAATATTTAATAATGTGTATATATATATATCACTGGTGTTCTTTTAGGAATATAAGATTTTCAATTCCATCTCGAAAATGATCTATCTAGGGAGTTATATAAAATGCTGAGACAATACTATGACATTCATTGTGTTCTTCATTATTTCCAAGTCATCTTAAGACCCCCCCCCAAAAAAAAAAAAAAAAAAAAAAAAAATCAAACTCTCATGCAGTACCACATAACGACACATGAGGTCGCTTGACACAACGGCAGGCGGGGAACATAGGACCCTTTTTCGGAAGCGGGGAACATAGAACCCTTTTTCGGAAGCGGGGAACATAGAACCCTTTTTCGGAAGTGCGGAACAGGGGAACATAGGACCCGGGGAACATAGGACCCGGGGAACATAGGCATGCTCCCGTTCATTTGAAAGAAACAATACCTAGTCGCTCGTCAATGCTATGAGGTTTATAGAAAAACTTCTGAGTATAATGTCATTAAAACATACTTACGCTTCTGCGAAATAAACTGACGGTTTATATAACCTTTTATACAACTTCTAGCTCCGGTACTCTTGTTTTTTTCATGGGACGAAGGCTTTCCACAACGAAGGCTGCGTTCGTAAATTCGCTCTGAGAGCGCCGGAGCGCACACTGGGTTCAACGTCACAAAGGGACCAAGTAATTTGATTGGACAAGAAGCTCTCCATGAATGCTGATCAGATTTCCAGAGCGTTTTTACGAACGCACCCGAATGCTTTTTCATTTCCCCGGGAAATCTCTCACGCGGTGCCTAATCATTCATATCGATCATTCATAGATTATTGCTTTAGCCCCAGCCTGGTATAGACTAGACTGAGTGTATTGTCATGTCATATCATGCTAGTAAATATTATTTATTTTTATTTTTTTGTGGACGGGAGCAATTAATTAGTTAGATCCAGAGTGTATTTATTTGGATTGAATGACTGATTCAAGGATAACATCAATCTGGAATGTTTAGGAAATCTGTTCCATCATATTAGATAATCGATCTACTAATAACAATCAGGGCAGAGAATCACAGATCACACACCTCGCGCGCGTGTGTGTGTGTGTGTGTGTGTGTGTGTGTGTGTGTGTGTGTGTGTGTGTGTGTGTGTGTGCGTGTGTGGCGTCATGTCGTGTTACGTCGTTTTCTTTCGGCAATTTCCGCCGATTCTCCTTCCTGTGACTAGATCGAAAGCATAAAGAGAACTGGGGACGCCATTTCTAAACACTTTGAATACATTTCGGTTGAAATGAGAATCCGATAGTTCGATTCGATGTGTTTTCGATTTTAGTGCAAGATCAGTTTGAGCTCTACACCCACCAGAAGGGTGCAATATTTCCGACGATTCCTCGGTCAAGTTCGGCCTAAATCGTTCGATCGTGGGAAAAAATGGACGAGACGGACTCGGCAACGAAGGCGCTGGGGTTGGATGATGAGACGTCCATAAGCGCTCATGTCTGCCCGGTGGAGGAGGAGGTGGAGGAGGAGGAGGAGGAGGGGGTGTATTCGGTGGGTTCGGATACAGAATCGGAGGCCGAAGTCACCACGATGACAGTAATGGGAGAAGCGGGGAACATCGACATGGGAGCCGAGCCCTCGCCGAATCCTGACGATGCCGAGACAGCGTTCGCAGGCAGGTTTTGGGCTCTGCAGACCGGCAGCAGTGTGGTTAGCAACAGCAACAGCAATAGTTATGGAAGCATAGCTGACTTAATTCAAATGCTAATGCAATATGAGATTGCAATTGCATGTTCCACTTTTGCATGCATTCTTTCAGACAATATTCAAATTCAAATGCAATTCTAATGATTAGCATTTTCATTTTCATGTACCCGATGTGCACATTCGGTAAATAGTAGATCCTCTTCTTCTTTTTAATCTCGAGTAAATGTCATGTTTGCATGATAGCTGCTAGCTAAGCAGTGCTGAGACAAACTAGGTTACTTCTACCATCCCTGGCCATTCACGTTCACAACCATACACTGCTCATCATCGAGCTGGAAATAAACAGACTTAATCATACCAATCATACCAAGGTGCAACTATGTGACATTCAAAACAGGAGATATTATTATATATACGGAGAAATCTGTGGTTAGCTAAAATGGGCTATAGGCGAAATTAGTCTAATTTCTAGTCGATGCAATATCGTGACGTTAGAATTATAAGGTTCTATCTCCATTTTTGTCAAAATTGAGTTTTTTTTTTTTTTTTTTTTTTACATAATCTGATCCATTAGGTGTTTATTAATGCCTGTGTGGTGTTATTTTTTAAAATGTTGACATTTTTGAGTTAGTAATTCATAAAATACAAAGGTTCCATCTCACAAAACATAATGGAATGTAAAAACGTTTACGCTCAATATCTCTGAACTACCCTAAACGGAGATAGAACCTTATCATTCTGAGCTCACGATATATTCGTTTAGCAAGATCGGGGTGTTTGATCACCTTCGCCAAACTGAACAATACATAAGAGAGGTCACTAGATAGTTGAAGTTATATTGGAGTTACAACGACTTGTAAAATGTCTCCCAGAAGTCACGACAGTCACTGTGGCTGAGGTCCAGGCCGTAGAGGACCATGTCTTCACCACCACCGTGGCCACCTCAGCCTCCATCCCAGAACACGTCCTTGTAAGTTTGGGATGCTCTCTCACCTGGCCATTTCTCTGTTTTGTTGACAGTAGTTGTACTGTAGTGCCTATTCCAGTCTATTTGTCGCCTTGTTACCATTTACCCATTCAATAGTCATAATGATCTTCTATCATTAACATGGAATGAAAATACAGACATATAGTAGGCTATTAGTTACCCATTAAGATGATTCTCACCCAATAATACTGCACTGTCTCTATATTTCTCCTCTCATCCATCACATTGCAGACGGGCAGGACCACCTTGCAGATCGGTGACAGTCTCAATACCCAGAAAGCCACTCTGATAGTGGTTCACACTGACGGGAGCATAGTGGACGCTACAGGGCTGAAGAATGCTGCCATGTCGTCAGGTATGTCAAAGGCAGTGACAGGTTGTGTATTTTACACCTATGCCTTCAGTGATTGCTCTCACAATTAAACCGCTTTCGAATAACCTCACCATGACACTCGGGGCTACAGGCTATTGTCATTGGACATAACCACCCCATATTTGACAGTATGAAAGTTAACGCTGGGGTCATCAAACCGAACAGAAATGTCACCCATGGTTTCGGTACTTAATTCCCCAAAAGACTTACAACATAAACAGAAATGATTTCTAACAATTTAACAACACTGTACAAACATGCATAACACTTGCTAGGACATTTAACAGTTAATAACTTAACTCTCTCATAACTCTGACACAATGCAGGGCTCGACATTAAGGCTTGTCCGCTTGTCCGGGACAAGTACATTTTATGTTCGGACAAGTGGACTTCCTCCTGCACTTGTCCGACGGACAAGTCAAAACAAAGAGAAAAATGAATAAATCAATATGTATTAATATCTGCAAAAAAATAATTCCTCCCTCAGTTGTCCGATCGGAAAAGTAATAAATGTTTAACAAGCTATGCCGCACCTCATTCTCGCTGCCTATGAGGCGGCGTAGCTTGTATCAGAAACTAATGCTATTGCGTGCGCGTGACCGTGACCGTTATTAACTTCACTGCCCACAAAAGTGCCAACCTTCTTGACAGCGAAGTTGGCTTGTGGAAATGTTAACTCCGTAGTGAAAGAAACTGACACGTTACTCAAGCCAGCAAGCACGATGTCCCTTCAAGCACCTAAAACTGTCCAGGTCCCAGGAAAAGCGGGGAAACACTCAATGTCATCGGACGAAACACCAGCACTATTGCCGGTGTTCTGCCAATGTATGCTGCCGTGCCAATGTAGCTGCCTTGTCAATGTAGCTGCCTTGTCAATGTATGCTGCCTTGTCAATGTATGCTGCCTTGTCAATGTATGCTGCCTTGTCAATGTATGCTGCCTTGTCAATGTATGCTGCCTTGTCAATGTATGCTGCCTTGCCAATGTAGCTGCCTTGTCAATGTATGCTGCCATGTCAATGTATGCTGCCTTGTCAATGTATGCTGCCTTGTCAATGTATGCTGCCTTGTCAATGTATGCTGCCTTGTCAATGTATGCTGCCTTGTCAATGTATGCTGCCTTGTCAATGTATGCTGCCTTGTCAATGTAGCTGCCTTGTCAATGTATGCTGCCTTGTCAATGTAGCTGCCATGTCAATGTCTGCTGCCTTGCCAATGTATGCTGCCTTGTCAATGTATGCTGCCTTGTCAATGTAGTTGCCTTGTCAATGTAGCTGCCTTGTCAATGTATGCTGCCTTGTCAATGTATGCTGCCTTGTCAATGTAGCTGCCATGTCAATGTAGCTGCCTTGTCAATGTAGCTGCCTTCAAGGCAGTGCCTTGCCAATGTATGCTGCCTTGTCAATGTAGCTGCCATGTCAATGTAGCTGCCTTGTCAATGTAGCTGCCTTGTCAATGTATGCTGCCATGTCAATGTAGCTGCCTTGTCAATGTAGCTGCCTTGTCAATGTAGCTGCCATGTCAATGTAGCTGCCTTGTCAATGTATGCTGCCTTGTCAATGTAGCTGCCTTGTCGATGTATGCTGCCTTGTCAATGTATGCTGCCATGTCAATGTAGCTGCCTTGTCAATGTATGCTGCCTTGTCAATGTAGCTGCCTTGTCAATGTAGCTGCCTTGTTAATGTACGCTGCCATGTCAATGTATGCTGCCTTGTCAATGTAGCTGCCTTGCCAACATTGTACTAACTGTACACATCTGTACAGTATGTTTGCAATTACACTACTTTTCATACACTGTCTGAAAGCTTAGAAACATACGGTACATTATTATTACTCTGATATTGTGACAGACAGGTATTTTGGGAGATTCAAGCTGAATGTCTCTATCTGCTTTACTTTTTAATCCATTGTGATACTTGGCAAAGACTGATAAAGAATGTGATTAAGAAAGAATGTTTTAAGCTACACAGCCTTTTAAATACAGTTTACAGTAACCTTACAGTGACCTTTCTCAGTCATCTGTCTCATTGAACATTTACATTTACATTTTTGGCATTTAGCAGACGCCTTATTCCAAAGCGACTTACAATAAATACATTTGACTAAACAAGTGAATCATCAATCCACCAGTCGTAGCAGGAAGAGTAATCCAGCTCAGGCCCGGGGCCATTGGCAGTCTCTGTGACAGAAGGAAAGACCTTCTTCTAAACCTAGTTTTAAAAATAAATAAATAAAAATAAATAATAATATATATTTATACAGACACTGGAGAAACAGAAACAGTACAAGGGGGCAATAGAAGTTTTAGGGGACACAGTAAAGGGGAAAAAGCGGGTGTCTTCAGGAGACGCAGTGCTGGGAGGCAGTTAAGGTGTAACCTTAATGTGATTATGTCTTCCTCTCAGGCCCCCAGACCCCCTCCACCCCAATGTCCCCTGGAGAGGACAAAGAGGGCTCCAAGTACAACTGGGACCCGTCGGTGTACCACAACGAGCTGCCAGTACGCTGCAGGAACACCAGTGGCATTCTGTACAAGAACAGACTGGGCTCAGGTAGGCAGGCCAGCCACTAGGGGGAGCCCTTGCTTTGAAGATCAGGAGGGCTTTTCCTCCGCTACCATCCGCTGACCTGGATCTACGGTGCTGCTGGTCAGCCTTTATTACAGAATCAGCAGTAGCAGGATAACTGTTTAAATCGAATCTATGGCTAACAGAAAATAAGCCTTATTTCCCAGATGATATATTGGTGTATTGTTTTTGTCAACGTGAATATACTTAGTATATACCGGTAGTCTGAATACTCTTACTACTCTTACTTTTAAAGAAACATATAGTCTTTTGCACAAAAATCAGCACTTTAATGATCGCTGCTGTATTCTCTGACGCCTCTCTGTCCACCAACAGGGGGCAAGGGCCGCTGCATCAAGCACAACAGGCAGTGGTACACGCCCACTGAGTTTGAGGGCATGTCGGGCAGGGCGAGCAGCAAGGACTGGAAGAGAAGCATCCGCTATGCAGGGCGGCCCTTACAGTGCCTCATACAGGTGAGGGAGTGGATCTCTGTCAGCTGGGACAGCGGCATCATACCCTGTACAGAAAGTCTCTGTGTGAAGTTAATGGGGAACAACTGCAACTTTGGGAAATTTGTCTGTGCCTTAACACTAGAGCAGCCGTGCCTACTATAAGAGCCGCCTCGGGGGTCAAATGACCATATTCTTTACAATGGGAAGCTGCTACTTACACACAACGACCACTACTTGGCCGCCTTGTAAATTAGCCTGCTTCCTACACTAGCTTTATACTAGCTTATCCTGATGTGATTTAGAAAATGTAAGGATACTGGGTGGTAGAACACACATGTCTAGGAAAAGTCATGAAAGGAGGGTCCTGAAATTTGATCGAGTGCAAAGATATATCACTTTCTTTTACTCACAGGGGGCAAATTACCCCTCATGGCTGATTAAGTGTTAACCTCTCTGACCCAGGGAGAATGGAGCTAGGGTGGAAACGGAAGCGACCTCACAAGGTCACACTGCCCCTCTCTCACTGCAGAGCTACATAGAACTATATAGAGTACAGGACATGTGACTATGTTCAGGAATCCCAATTCATCCTGAGATATAGAATATGCATTTTATGACATCATATTGGGTCGTGGGGTCGTGGGGTTCACAATTTTACATTCTCTGAGCTCTCTGCCAAGCAAAGTAGCCTGTTGGCTTACTAGGTGTGTATGCAGTCATGCCATGCTTGTCACAGCAGCACACGCACAAGGGAACTCCTCATACATCATTCAGAACATACTGAACACACGCAGCTAGCGCTTTATTTTAGGATGATGTTGTAGTGACGGCTAGCAACTGTGACGCCAGCAGTTTTCCAAATACATCTGACTTCCGCAGAACCAACAAAAACAGAATCAGAATGTCTTTTATTACATCTTACTGTAGAAAAGGGGTGTCAAATTCAAACTTACTGTGAGGGCCAGGCTGCGGTTTGTGAATAAAATCAAGGGTCAGACATTTAGTACAATGATTATCATTTAGAAGAAGAAATATAAATAGGCTAGTGGTATTAATAACTGTATTAAATAAAAAGATATTGCATGGATGCAAAGATATTATCAAATAACCATCACATATTATCCTTTTTCCATGTTTGTGGGTCATTCCTACCTGATTAATAAAGCTAAATAGTCATTATCAAGTGCTGAACAATGTTTTTGTATAAAATGATATGGGTCTTTCTTACCAGCAAAACCGTTTAATAAAGCCAAATAGTATTTGTGCTGAACATAATGCTCATGCTTAGTTTTAAAATGCCTCCGAAGGTTATACTCTTTGAAAACTGCCAATAACTCTTGACATACGAGACACATTGGCTTTTGTTTGAATTCACAAAATAACAATAATTTTCCCAATTTTTCTTGAAATTGTCTATTCATTGTCCACTTTTCTTTTTTTGGCCATTGTTTATGCTACTTTTGGAAAGGTAGATAGCTTTTACGTTGGTTGTATGATAGCCTAGGTAGGTAGTCTATTTGGCCTTTATTAATTATTGGATAAAAGCGTGAGAGTAGTGTACGGTAGCACCTCCTGCGTTTAAATTTTGTATCGTTACGGACGTAAATTTAAACACCAGCGCACGGGCCACATTAAATTGATTGTCAGAATTTCTTGGCGGCCTGGATTAAAAGTCTCTGACCCTCGGACCCTGATATTGCTGTACAAGTACAGAACAGTACAATTATTTGTCTTTAGATCCTCAACATTGACATTACAGAATTCAGATACAATTACTACTTTACGTTACAACAATAATAAGTAACGTAAAGTAGTAAGTAAAATAATTAACCCTACATTGATCAAGTAATAAAGTGATGGTTTTACATCACATACATTTGACAAAACATACCGTTACCTAGCTAAGCTGGGTGATTGATTACTTCAGCATGTCACTGTTTCTCCACTGACCGCAGCTGGCCAAGGACACAGCTGATGGCAGATAGGATGGCAGAATTCATTCTTTAGCCTTTGGGGTTGCTTGGATCCCCAAAAGTCCTGTAGATTTTTTTTTTGACAATACAACTGTTTTCAGGAGCGGATCCTGAACCCACACGCTGCCTCCTGCACATGTGCTGCCTGCTGTGACGACCTGGCCCTGGTGAGTTGACTCCACACAGTGGGGAGCGTCATGTCGTGACGTTAGAATTATACGGTTCTATCTCAATTTTTGGTCAAAATTGAGTTTTTTACATAATCTGATCCATTAGGTGTTTATTAATGCCTGTGTGCTGTTATTTTTTTAAATGTTGACATTTTTGAGTTAGTAATTAATAAAATACAAAGGTTCCATCTCACAAAACATAATGGAATGTAAAAACTTTGACGCTCAATATCTCTGAACTACCCTAAACGGAGATAGAACCTTATAATTCTAAGCTCACGATGTGTCATGTACAGTGTGTGTGTCATGTACAGTGTGTGTCATGTACAGTGTGTGTGTCATGTACAGTGTGTCACGTACAGTGTGTGTCATGTACAGTGTGTGTGTCATGTACAGTGTGTGTCATGTACAGTTTGTGTCATGTACAGTGTGTGTGTCATGTACAGTGTGTGTGTCATGTACAGTGTGTGTGTGTCATGAACAGTGTGTCATGTACAGTGTGTGTGTCATGAACAGTGTGTCATGTACAGTGTGTGTCATGTACAGTGTGTGTGTCATGTACAGTGTGTGTGTGTCATGTACAGCGTCTGTGTCACAGACAAATTCTGAAACCTTGAGGGATGTGAATTGGTTACTGTGGATTGTGTGACTGGAGACCACTTTTAACATCCCAAGATATATAAACCAAGCACATTTCAAT
>NW_027663222.1:0-53000 GCF_963989245.1 Nansenia antarctica | reverse complement strand
GTTGATTACTTTTGAGCAAAAGGCTGCACACACGCAATTCAAGTTGCTCTGATTGTCATTTAGAGTAACATTATAGGATTATTCAACAACAAGTCAAAATGTGCTCGTGAAAGGCAGAAAACAACACTTTGATAGTTTGATATAACTTGAGAACGAATGCAAAAAAACAGTCCACTCTAAGAACAAGCCGCTTGGACACTTTCAGAACAGCTCTGTTAATGACTGAAAACAGCTCTCGAAGAGATTGTCAAAAGAGACTCCGAAAACGAAACGTTGATCACTTTTGAGCAAAAGGCTGTGCACACACGCAATTCAAGTTGCTCTGATTGTCATTTAGAGTTACATTATAGGATTATTCAACAACAAGTCAAAATGTGCTCGTGAAAGGCAGAAAACAACACTTTGATAGTTTGATATAACTTGAGAACGAATGCAAAAAACAGTCCACTCTAAGAACAGGCCGCTTGGACACTTTCAGAACAGCTCTGTTAATGACTGAAAACAGCTCTCGAAGAGATTGTCAAAAGAGACTCTGAAAACGAAACGTTGATCACTTTTGAGCAAAAGGCTGCACACACGCAATTCAAGTTGCTCTGATTGTCATTTAGAGTTACATTATAGGATTATTCAACAACAAGTCAAAATGTGCTCGTGAAAGGCAGAAGACAACACTTTGATAGTTTGATATAACTTGAGAACGAATGCAAAAAACAGTCCACTCTAAGAACAGGCCGCTTGGACACTTTCAGAACAGCTCTGTTAATGACTGAAAACAGCTCTCGAAGAGATTGTCAAAAGAGACTCCGAAAACGAAACGTTGATCACTTTTGAGCAAAAGGCTGCACACACGCAATTCAAGCTGCTCTGATTGTCATTTAGAGTTACATTATAGGAGCATTCAGCAACAAGTCAAAATGTGCTCCAGAAAAGCAGAAAACAACACTGATAGAACTTGAGAACGAATGCAAAAAACAGTCCACTCTCAGAACAGGCCGCTTGGACACTTTCAGAACAGCTCTGTTAATGACTGAAAACAGCTCTCGAAGAGATTGTCAAAAGAGACTCCGAAAACGAAACGTTGATCACTTTTGAGCAAAAGGCTGCACACACGCAATTCAAGTTGCTCTGATTGTCATTTAGAGTTACATTATAGGATTATTCAACAACAAGTCAAAATGTGCTCGTGAAAGGCAGAAAACAACACTTTAATAGTTTGATATAACTTGAGAACGAATGCAAAAAACAGTCCTCTCTCAGAACAGGCCGCTTGGACACTTTCAGAACAGCTCTGTTAATGACTGAAAACAGCTCTCGAAGAGATTGTCAAAAGAGACTCCGAAAACGAAACGTTGATCACTTTTGAGCAAAAGGCTGCACACACGCAATTCAAGTTGCTCTGATTGTCATTTAGAGTTACATTATAGGATTATTCAACAACAAGTCAAAATGTGCTCGTGAAAGGCAGAAAACAACACTTTGATAGTTTGATATAACTTGAGAACGAATGCAAAAAACAGTCCACTCTAAGAACAGGCCGCTTGGACACTTTCAGAACAGCTCTGTTAATGACTGAAAACAGCTCTCGAAGAGATTGTCAAAAGAGACTCTGAAAACGAAACGTTGATCACTTTTGAGCAAAAGGCTGCACACACGCAATTCAAGTTGCTCTGATTGTCATTTAGAGTTACATTATAGGATTATTCAACAACAAGTGAAAATGTGCTCGTGAAAGGCAGAAAACAACACTTTGATAGTTTGATATAACTTGAGAACGAATGCAAAAAACAGTCCACTCTAAGAACAGGCCGCTTGGACACTTTCAGAACAGCTCTGTTAATGACTGAAAACAGCTCTCGAAGAGATTGTCAAAAGAGACTCCGAAAACGAAACGTTGATCACTTTTGAGCAAAAGGTTGCACACACGCAATTCAAGTTGCTCTGATTGTCATTTAGAGTAACATTATAGGATTATTCAACAACAAGTCAAAATGTGCTCGTGAAAGGCAGAAAACAACACTTTGATAGTTTGATATAACTTGAGAACGAATGCAAAAAACACAGTCCACTCTAAGAACAGGCCGCTTGGACACTTTCAGAACAGCTCTGTTAATGACTGAAAACAGCTCTCGAAGAGATTGTCAAAAGAGACTCCGAAAACGAAACGTTGATCACTTTTGAGCAAAAGGCTGCACACACGCAATTCAAGTTGCTCTGATTGTCATTTAGAGTTACATTATAGGATTATTCAACAACAAGTCAAAATGTGCTCGTGAAAGGCAGAAAACAACACTTTGATAGTTTGATATAACTTGAGAACGAATGCAAAAAACAGTCCACTCTAAGAACAGGCCGCTTGGACACTTTCAGAACAGCTCTGTTAATGACTGAAAACAGCTCTCGAAGAGATTGTCAAAAGAGACTCCGAAAACGAAACGTTGATCACTTTTGAGCAAAAGGCTGCACACACGCAATTCAAGGTGCTCTGATTGTCATTTAGAGTAACATTATAGGATTATTCAACAACAAGTCAAAATGTGCTCGTGAAAGGCAGAAAACAACACTTTGATAGTTTGATATAACTTGAGAACGAATGCAAAAAACAGTCCACTCTAAGAACAGGCCGCTTGGACACTTTCAGAACAGCTCTGTTAATGACTGAAAACAGCTCTCGAAGAGATTGTCAAAAGAGACTCCGAAAACGAAACGTTGATCACTTTTGAGCAAAAGGCTGCACACACGCAATTCAAGTTGCTCTGATTGTCATTTAGAGTTACATTATAGGATTATTCAACAACAAGTCAAAATGTGCTCGTGAAAGGCAGAAAACAACACTTTAATAGTTTGATATAACTTGAGAACGAATGCAAAAAACAGTCCACTCTAAGAACAGGCCGCTTGGACACTTTCAGAACAGCTCTGTTAATGACTGAAAACAGCTCTCGAAGAGATTGTCAAAAGAGACTCCGAAAACGAAACGTTGATCACTTTTGAGCAAAAGGCTGCACACACGCAATTCAAGTTGCTCTGATTGTCATTTAGAGTAACATTATAGGATTATTCAACAACAAGTCAAAATGTGCTCGTGAAAGGCAGAAAACAACACTTTGATAGTTTGATATAACTTGAGAACGAATGCAAAAAACAGTCCACTCTCAGAACAGGCCGCTTGGACACTTTCAGAACAGCTCTGTTAATGACTGAAAACAGCTCTCGAAGAGATTGTCAAAAGAGACTCTGAAAACGAAACGTTGATTACTTTTGAGCAAAAGGCTGCACACACGCAATTCAAGTTGCTCTGATTGTCATTTAGAGTAACATTATAGGATTATTCAACAACAAGTCAAAATGTGCTCGTGAAAGGCAGAAAACAACACTTTGATAGTTTGATATAACTTGAGAACGAATGCAAAAAACAGTCCACTCTCAGAACAGGCCGCTTGGACACTTTCAGAACAGCTCTGTTAATGACTGAAAACAGCTCTCGAAGAGATTGTCAAAAGAGACTCCGAAAACGAAACGTTGATCACTTTTGAGCAAAAGGCTGCACACACGCAATTCAAGTTGCTCTGATTGTCATTTAGAGTTACATTATAGGATTATTCAACAACAAGTCAAAATGTGCTCGTGAAAGGCAGAAAACAACACTTTGATAGTTTGATATAACTTGAGAACGAATGCAAAAAACAGTCCACTCTAAGAACAGGCCGCTTGGACACTTTCAGAACAGCTCTGTTAATGACTGAAAACAGCTCTCAAAGAGATTGTCAAAAGAGACTCTGAAAACGAAACGTTGATCACTTTTGAGCAAAAGGCTGCACACACGCAATTCAAGTTGCTCTGATTGTCATTTAGAGTTACATTATAGGATTATTCAACAACAAGTGAAAATGTGCTCGTGAAAGGCAGAAAACAACACTTTGATAGTTTGATATAACTTGAGAACGAATGCAAAAAACACAGTCCACTCTAAGAACAGGCCGCTTGGACACTTTCAGAACAGCTCTGTTAATGACTGAAAACAGCTCTCGAAGAGATTGTCAAAAGAGACTCCGAAAACGAAACGTTGATCACTTTTGAGCAAAAGGCTGCACACACGCAATTCAAGTTGCTCTGATTGTCATTTAGAGTTACATTATAGGATTATTCAACAACAAGTCAAAATGTGCTCGTGAAAGGCAGAAAACAACACTTTAATAGTTTGATATAACTTGAGAACGAATGCAAAAAACTGTCCTCTCTCAGAACAGGCCGCTTGGACACTTTCAGAACAGCTCTGTTAATGACTGAAAACAGCTCTCGAAGAGATTGTCAAAAGAGACTCCGAAAACGAAACGTTGATCACTTTTGAGCAAAAGGCTGCACACACGCAATTCAAGTTGCTCTGATTGTCATTTAGAGTTACATTATAGGATTATTCAACAACAAGTCAAAATGTGCTCGTGAAAGGCAGAAAACAACACTTTGATAGTTTGATATAACTTGAGAACGAATGCAAAAAACAGTCCACTCTAAGAACAGGCCGCTTGGACACTTTCAGAACAGCTCTGTTAATGACTGAAAACAGCTCTCGAAGAGATTGTCAAAAGAGACTCCGAAAACGAAACGTTGATCACTTTTGAGCAAAAGGCTGCACACACGCAATTCAAGTTGCTCTGATTGTCATTTAGAGTAACATTATAGGATTATTCAACAACAAGTCAAAATGTGCTCGTGAAAGGCAGAAAACAACACTTTGATAGTTTGATATAACTTGAGAACGAATGCAAAAAACAGTCCACTCTAAGAACAGGCCGCTTGGACACTTTCAGAACAGCTCTGTTAATGACTGAAAACAGCTCTCGAAGAGATTGTCAAAAGAGACTCCGAAAACGAAACGTTGATCACTTTTGAGCAAAAGGCTGCACACACGCAATTCAAGTTGCTCTGATTGTCATTTAGAGTTACATTATAGGATTATTCAACAACAAGTCAAAATGTGCTCGTGAAAGGCAGAAAACAACACTTTAATAGTTTGATATAACTTGAGAACGAATGCAAAAAACAGTCCTCTCTCAGAACAGGCCGCTTGGACACTTTCAGAACAGCTCTGTTAATGACTGAAAACAGCTCTCGAAGAGATTGTCAAAAGAGACTCCGAAAACGAAACGTTGATCACTTTTGAGCAAAAGGCTGCACACACGCAATTCAAGTTGCTCTGATTGTCATTTAGAGTTACATTATAGGATTATTCAACAACAAGTCAAAATGTGCTCGTGAAAGGCAGAAAACAACACTTTGATAGTTTGATATAACTTGAGAACGAATGCAAAAAACAGTCCACTCTAAGAACAGGCCGCTTGGACACTTTCAGAACAGCTCTGTTAATGACTGAAAACAGCTCTCGAAGAGATTGTCAAAAGAGACTCTGAAAACCAAACGTTGATCACTTTTGAGCAAAAGGCTGCACACACGCAATTCAAGTTGCTCTGATTGTCATTTAGAGTTACATTATAGGATTATTCAACAACAAGTCAAAATGTGCTCGTGAAAGGCAGAAAACAACACTTTGATAGTTTGATATAACTTGAGAACGAATGCAAAAAACAGTCCACTCTAAGAACAGGCCGCTTGGACACTTTCAGAACAGCTCTGTTAATGACTGAAAACAGCTCTCGAAGAGATTGTCAAAAGAGACTCCGAAAACGAAACGTTGATCACTTTTGAGCAAAAGGCTGCACACACGCAATTCAAGTTGCTCTGATTGTCATTTAGAGTAACATTATAGGATTATTCAACAACAAGTCAAAATGTGCTCGTGAAAGGCAGAAAACAACACTTTGATAGTTTGATATAACTTGAGAACGAATGCAAAAAACAGTCCACTCTCAGAACAGGCCGCTTGGACACTTTCAGAACAGCTCTGTTAATGACTGAAAACAGCTCTCGAAGAGATTGTCAAAAGAGACTCCGAAAACGAAACGTTGATCACTTTTGAGCAAAAGGCTGCACACACGCAATTCAAGTTGCTCTGATTGTCATTTAGAGTTACATTATAGGATTATTCAACAACAAGTCAAAATGTGCTCGTGAAAGGCAGAAAACAACACTTTGATAGTTTGATATAACTTGAGAACGAATGCAAAAAACAGTCCACTCTAAGAACAGGCCGCTTGGACACTTTCAGAACAGCTCTGTTAATGACTGAAAACAGCTCTCGAAGAGATTGTCAAAAGAGACTCCGAAAACGAAACGTTGATCACTTTTGAGCAAAAGGCTGCACACACGCAATTCAAGTTGCTCTGATTGTCATTTAGAGTTACATTATAGGATTATTCAACAACAAGTGAAAATGTGCTCGTGAAAGGCAGAAAACAACACTTTGATAATTTGATATAACTTGAGAACGAATGCAAAAAACAGTCCACTCTAAGAACAGGCCGCTTGGACACTTTCAGAACAGCTCTGTTAATGACTGAAAACAGCTCTCGAAGAGATTGTCAAAAGAGACTCCGAAAACGAAACGTTGATCACTTTTGAGCAAAAGGCTGCACACACGCAATTCAAGTTGCTCTGATTGTCATTTAGAGTAACATTATAGGATTATTCAACAACAAGTCAAAATGTGCTCGTGAAAGGCAGAAAACAACACTTTGATAGTTTGATATAACTTGAGAACGAATGCAAAAAACACAGTCCACTCTAAGAACAGGCCGCTTGGACACTTTCAGAACAGCTCTGTTAATGACTGAAAACAGCTCTCGAAGAGATTGTCAAAAGAGACTCCGAAAACGAAACGTTGATCACTTTTGAGCAAAAGGCTGCACACACGCAATTCAAGTTGCTCTGATTGTCATTTAGAGTTACATTATAGGATTATTCAACAACAAGTCAAAATGTGCTCGTGAAAGGCAGAAAACAACACTTTAATAGTTTGATATAACTTGAGAACGAATGCAAAAAACAGTCCTCTCTCAGAACAGGCCACTTGGACACTTTCAGAACAGCTCTGTTAATGACTGAAAACAGCTCTCGAAGAGATTGTCAAAAGAGACTCCGAAAACGAAACGTTGATCACTTTTGAGCAAAAGGCTGCACACACGCAATTCAAGTTGCTCTGATTGTCATTTAGAGTTACATTATAGGATTATTCAACAACAAGTCAAAATGTGCTCGTGAAAGGCAGAAAACAACACTTTGATAGTTTGATATAACTTGAGAACGAATGCAAAAAACAGTCCACTCTAAGAACAGGCCGCTTGGACACTTTCAGAACAGCTCTGTTAATGACTGAAAACAGCTCTCGAAGAGATTGTCAAAAGAGACTCCGAAAACGAAACGTTGATCACTTTTGAGCAAAAGGCTGCACACACGCAATTCAAGTTGCTCTGATTGTCATTTAGAGTAACATTATAGGATTATTCAACAACAAGTCAAAATGTGCTCGTGAAAGGCAGAAAACAACACTTTGATAGTTTGATATAACTTGAGAACGAATGCAAAAAACACAGTCCACTCTAAGAACAGGCCGCTTGGACACTTTCTGAACAGCTCTGTTAATGACTGAAAACAGCTCTCGAAGAGATTGTCAAAAGAGACTCCGAAAACGAAACGTTGATCACTTTTGAGCAAAAGGCTGCACACACGCAATTCAAGTTGCTCTGATTGTCATTTAGAGTTACATTATAGGATTATTCAACAACAAGTCAAAATGTGCTCGTGAAAGGCAGAAAACAACACTTTGATAGTTTGATATAACTTGAGAACGAATGCAAAAAACAGTCCACTCTAAGAACAGGCCGCTTGGACACTTTCAGAACAGCTCTGTTAATGACTGAAAACAGCTCTCGAAGAGATTGTCAAAAGAGACTCTGAAAACGAAACGTTGATCACTTTTGAGCAAAAGGCTGCACACACGCAATTCAAGTTGCTCTGATTGTCATTTAGAGTTACATTATAGGATTATTCAACAACAAGTGAAAATGTGCTCGTGAAAGGCAGAAAACAACACTTTGATAGTTTGATATAACTTGAGAACGAATGCAAAAAACAGTCCACTCTAAGAACAGGCCGCTTGGACACTTTCAGAACAGCTCTGTTAATGACTGAAAACAGCTCTCGAAGAGATTGTCAAAAGAGACTCCGAAAACGAAACGTTGATCACTTTTGAGCAAAAGGTTGCACACACGCAATTCAAGTTGCTCTGATTGTCATTTAGAGTAACATTATAGGATTATTCAACAACAAGTCAAAATGTGCTCGTGAAAGGCAGAAAACAACACTTTGATAGTTTGATATAACTTGAGAACGAATGCAAAAAACACAGTCCACTCTAAGAACAGGCCGCTTGGACACTTTCAGAACAGCTCTGTTAATGACTGAAAACAGCTCTCGAAGAGATTGTCAAAAGAGACTCCGAAAACGAAACGTTGATCACTTTTGAGCAAAAGGCTGCACACACGCAATTCAAGTTGCTCTGATTGTCATTTAGAGTTACATTATAGGATTATTCAACAACAAGTCAAAATGTGCTCGTGAAAGGCAGAAAACAACACTTTAATAGTTTGATATAACTTGAGAACGAATGCAAAAAACAGTCCTCTCTCAGAACAGGCCGCATGGACACTTTCAGAACAGCTCTGTTAATGACTGAAAACAGCTCTCGAAGAGATTGTCAAAAGAGACTCCGAAAACGAAACGTTGATCACTTTTGAGCAAAAGGCTGCACACACGCAATTCAAGTTGCTCTGATTGTCATTTAGAGTTACATTATAGGATTATTCAACAACAAGTCAAAATGTGCTCGTGAAAGGCAGAAAACAACACTTTGATAGTTTGATATAACTTGAGAACGAATGCAAAAAACAGTCCACTCTAAGAACAGGCCGCTTGGACACTTTCAGAACAGCTCTGTTAATGACTGAAAACAGCTCTCGAAGAGATTGTCAAAAGAGACTCCGAAAACGAAACGTTGATCACTTTTGAGCAAAAGGCTGCACACACGCAATTCAAGGTGCTCTGATTGTCATTTAGAGTAACATTATAGGATTATTCAACAACAAGTCAAAATGTGCTCGTGAAAGGCAGAAAACAACACTTTGATAGTTTGATATAACTTGAGAACGAATGCAAAAAACAGTCCACTCTAAGAACAGGCCGCTTGGACACTTTCAGAACAGCTCTGTTAATGACTGAAAACAGCTCTCGAAGAGATTGTCAAAAGAGACTCCGAAAACGAAACGTTGATCACTTTTGAGCAAAAGGCTGCACACACGCAATTCAAGTTGCTCTGATTGTCATTTAGAGTTACATTATAGGATTATTCAACAACAAGTCAAAATGTGCTCGTGAAAGGCAGAAAACAACACTTTAATAGTTTGATATAACTTGAGAACGAATGCAAAAAACAGTCCACTCTAAGAACAGGCCGCTTGGACACTTTCAGAACAGCTCTGTTAATGACTGAAAACAGCTCTCGAAGAGATTGTCAAAAGAGACTCCGAAAACGAAACGTTGATCACTTTTGAGCAAAAGGCTGCACACACGCAATTCAAGTTGCTCTGATTGTCATTTAGAGTAACATTATAGGATTATTCAACAACAAGTCAAAATGTGCTCGTGAAAGGCAGAAAACAACACTTTGATAGTTTGATATAACTTGAGAACGAATGCAAAAAACAGTCCACTCTCAGAACAGGCCGCTTGGACACTTTCAGAACAGCTCTGTTAATGACTGAAAACAGCTCTCGAAGAGATTGTCAAAAGAGACTCTGAAAACGAAACGTTGATTACTTTTGAGCAAAAGGCTGCACACACGCAATTCAAGTTGCTCTGATTGTCATTTAGAGTAACATTATAGGATTATTCAACAACAAGTCAAAATGTGCTCGTGAAAGGCAGAAAACAACACTTTGATAGTTTGATATAACTTGAGAACGAATGCAAAAAACAGTCCACTCTAAGAACTGGCCGCTTGGACACTTTCAGAACAGCTCTGTTAATGACTGAAAACAGCTCTCGAAGAGATTGTCAAAAGAGACTCTGAAAACGAAACGTTGATCACTTTTGAGCAAAAGGCTGCACACACGCAATTCAAATTGCTCTGATTGTCATTTAGAGTTACATTATAGGATTATTCAACAAGTCAAAATGTGCTCGTGAAAGGCAGAAAACAACACTTTGATAGTTTGATATAACTTGAGAACGAATGCAAAAAACAGTCCACTCAAGAACAGGCCGCTTGGACACTTTCAGAACAGCTCTGTTAATGACTGAAAACAGCTCTCGAAGAGATTGTCAAAAGAGACTCCGAAAACGAAACGTTGATCACTTTTGAGCAAAAGGATGCACACACGCAATTCAAGTTGCTCTGATTGTCATTTAGAGTTACATTATAGGAGCATTCAACAACAAGTCAAAATGTGCTCGAGAAAGGCAGAAAACAACACTTTGATAGTTTGATATAACTTGAGAACGAATGCAAAAAACACAGTCCACTCTAAGAACAGGCCGCTTGGACACTTTCAGAACAGCTCTGTTAATGACTGAAAACAGCTCTCGAAGAGATTGTCAAAAGAGACTCTGAAAACGAAACGTTGATCACTTTTGAGCAAAAGGCTGCACACACGCAATTCAAGTTGCTCTGATTGTCATTTAGAGTTACATTATAGGATTATTCAACAACAAGTCAAAATGTGCTCGTGAAAGGCAGAAAACAACACTTTGATAGTTTGATATAACTTGAGAACGAATGCAAAAAACAGTCCACTCTAAGAACAGGCCGCTTGGACACTTTCAGAACAGCTCTGTTAATGACTGAAAACAGCTCTCGAAGAGATTGTCAAAAGAGACTCCGAAAACGAAACGTTGATCACTTTTGAGCAAAAGGCTGCACACACGCAATTCAAGTTGCTCTGATTGTCATTTAGAGTTACATTATAGGATTATTCAACAACAAGTCAAAATGTGCTCGTGAAAGGCAGAAAACAACACTTTGATAGTTTGATATAACTTGAGAACGAATGCAAAAAACAGTCCACTCTAAGAACAGGCCGCTTGGACACTTTCAGAACAGCTCTGTTAATGACTGAAAACAGCTCTCGAAGAGATTGTCAAAAGAGACTCCGAAAACGAAACGTTGATCACTTTTGAGCAAAAGGCTGCACACACGCAATTCAAGTTGCTCTGATTGTCATTTAGAGTTACATTATAGGAGCATTCAGCAACAAGTCAAAATGTGCTCCAGAAAAGCAGAAAACAACACTGATAGAACTTGAGAACGAATGCAAAAACAGTCCACTCTCAGAACAGGCCGCTTGGACACTTTCAGAACAGCTCTGTTAATGACTGAAAACAGCTCTCGAAGAGATTGTCAAAAGAGACTCTGAAAACGAAACGTTGATTACTTTTGAGCAAAAGGCTGCACACACGCAATTCAAGTTGCTCTGATTGTCATTTAGAGTAACATTATAGGATTATTCAACAACAAGTCAAAATGTGCTCGTGAAAGGCAGAAAACAACACTTTGATAGTTTGATATAACTTGAGAACGAATGCAAAAAAACAGTCCACTCTAAGAACAAGCCGCTTGGACACTTTCAGAACAGCTCTGTTAATGACTGAAAACAGCTCTCGAAGAGATTGTCAAAAGAGACTCCGAAAACGAAACGTTGATCACTTTTGAGCAAAAGGCTGCACACACGCAATTCAAGTTGCTCTGATTGTCATTTAGAGTTACATTATAGGATTATTCAACAACAAGTCAAAATGTGCTCGTGAAAGGCAGAAAACAACACTTTGATAGTTTGATATAACTTGAGAACGAATGCAAAAAACAGTCCACTCTAAGAACAGGCCGCTTGGACACTTTCAGAACAGCTCTGTTAATGACTGAAAACAGCTCTCGAAGAGATTGTCAAAAGAGACTCTGAAAACGAAACGTTGATCACTTTTGAGCAAAAGGCTGCACACACGCAATTCAAGTTGCTCTGATTGTCATTTAGAGTTACATTATAGGATTATTCAACAACAAGTCAAAATGTGCTCGTGAAAGGCAGAAAACAACACTTTGATAGTTTGATATAACTTGAGAACGAATGCAAAAAACAGTCCACTCTAAGAACAGGCCGCTTGGACACTTTCAGAACAGCTCTGTTAATGACTGAAAACAGCTCTCGAAGAGATTGTCAAAAGAGACTCCGAAAACGAAACGTTGATCACTTTTGAGCAAAAGGCTGCACACACGCAATTCAAGTTGCTCTGATTGTCATTTAGAGTTACATTATAGGATTATTCAACAACAAGTCAAAATGTGCTCGTGAAAGGCAGAAAACAACACTTTGATAGTTTGATATAACTTGAGAACGAATGCAAAAAACAGTCCACTCTAAGAACAGGCCGCTTGGACACTTTCAGAACAGCTCTGTTAATGACTGAAAACAGCTCTCGAAGAGATTGTCAAAAGAGACTCCGAAAACGAAACGTTGATCACTTTTGAGCAAAAGGCTGCACACACGCAATTCAAGTTGCTCTGATTGTCATTTAGAGTTACATTATAGGAGCATTCAGCAACAAGTCAAAATGTGCTCCAGAAAAGCAGAAAACAACACTGATAGAACTTGAGAACGAATGCAAAAACAGTCCACTCTCAGAACAGGCCGCTTGGACACTTTCAGAACAGCTCTGTTAATGACTGAAAACAGCTCTCGAAGAGATTGTCAAAAGAGACTCTGAAAACGAAACGTTGATTACTTTTGAGCAAAAGGCTGCACACACGCAATTCAAGTTGCTCTGATTGTCATTTAGAGTAACATTATAGGATTATTCAACAACAAGTCAAAATGTGCTCGTGAAAGGCAGAAAACAACACTTTGATAGTTTGATATAACTTGAGAACGAATGCAAAAAAACAGTCCACTCTAAGAACAAGCCGCTTGGACACTTTCAGAACAGCTCTGTTAATGACTGAAAACAGCTCTCGAAGAGATTGTCAAAAGAGACTCCGAAAACGAAACGTTGATCACTTTTGAGCAAAAGGCTGCACACACGCAATTCAAGTTGCTCTGATTGTCATTTAGAGTTACATTATAGGATTATTCAACAACAAGTCAAAATGTGCTCGTGAAAGGCAGAAAACAACACTTTGATAGTTTGATATAACTTGAGAACGAATGCAAAAAACAGTCCACTCTAAGAACAGGCCGCTTGGACACTTTCAGAACAGCTCTGTTAATGACTGAAAACAGCTCTCGAAGAGATTGTCAAAAGAGACTCTGAAAACGAAACGTTGATCACTTTTGAGCAAAAGGCTGCACACACGCAATTCAAGTTGCTCTGATTGTCATTTAGAGTTACATTATAGGATTATTCAACAACAAGTCAAAATGTGCTCGTGAAAGGCAGAAGACAACACTTTGATAGTTTGATATAACTTGAGAACGAATGCAAAAAACAGTCCACTCTAAGAACAGGCCGCTTGGACACTTTCAGAACAGCTCTGTTAATGACTGAAAACAGCTCTCGAAGAGATTGTCAAAAGAGACTCCGAAAACGAAACGTTGATCACTTTTGAGCAAAAGGCTGCACACACGCAATTCAAGTTGCTCTGATTGTCATTTAGAGTTACATTATAGGATTATTCAACAACAAGTCAAAATGTGCTCGTGAAAGGCAGAAAACAACACTTTGATAGTTTGATATAACTTGAGAACGAATGCAAAAAACAGTCCACTCTAAGAACAGGCCGCTTGGACACTTTCAGAACAGCTCTGTTAATGACTGAAAACAGCTCTCGAAGAGATTGTCAAAAGAGACTCTGAAAACGAAACGTTGATCACTTTTGAGCAAAAGGCTGCACACACGCAATTCAAGTTGCTCTGATTGTCATTTAGAGTTACATTATAGGATTATTCAACAACAAGTGAAAATGTGCTCGTGAAAGGCAGAAAACAACACTTTGATAGTTTGATATAACTTGAGAACGAATGCAAAAAACAGTCCACTCTAAGAACAGGCCGCTTGGACACTTTCAGAACAGCTCTGTTAATGACTGAAAACAGCTCTCGAAGAGATTGTCAAAAGAGACTCCGAAAACGAAACGTTGATCACTTTTGAGCAAAAGGTTGCACACACGCAATTCAAGTTGCTCTGATTGTCATTTAGAGTAACATTATAGGATTATTCAACAACAAGTCAAAATGTGCTCGTGAAAGGCAGAAAACAACACTTTGATAGTTTGATATAACTTGAGAACGAATGCAAAAAACACAGTCCACTCTAAGAACAGGCCGCTTGGACACTTTCAGAACAGCTCTGTTAATGACTGAAAACAGCTCTCGAAGAGATTGTCAAAAGAGACTCCGAAAACGAAACGTTGATCACTTTTGAGCAAAAGGCTGCACACACGCAATTCAAGTTGCTCTGATTGTCATTTAGAGTTACATTATAGGATTATTCAACAACAAGTCAAAATGTGCTCGTGAAAGGCAGAAAACAACACTTTAATAGTTTGATATAACTTGAGAACGAATGCAAAAAACAGTCCTCTCTCAGAACAGGCCGCTTGGACACTTTCAGAACAGCTCTGTTAATGACTGAAAACAGCTCTCGAAGAGATTGTCAAAAGAGACTCCGAAAACGAAACGTTGATCACTTTTGAGCAAAAGGCTGCACACACGCAATTCAAGTTGCTCTGATTGTCATTTAGAGTTACATTATAGGATTATTCAACAACAAGTCAAAATGTGCTCGTGAAAGGCAGAAAACAACACTTTGATAGTTTGATATAACTTGAGAACGAATGCAAAAAACAGTCCACTCTAAGAACAGGCCGCTTGGACACTTTCAGAACAGCTCTGTTAATGACTGAAAACAGCTCTCGAAGAGATTGTCAAAAGAGACTCCGAAAACGAAACGTTGATCACTTTTGAGCAAAAGGCTGCACACACGCAATTCAAGGTGCTCTGATTGTCATTTAGAGTAACATTATAGGATTATTCAACAACAAGTCAAAATGTGCTCGTGAAAGGCAGAAAACAACACTTTGATAGTTTGATATAACTTGAGAACGAATGCAAAAAACAGTCCACTCTAAGAACAGGCCGCTTGGACACTTTCAGAACAGCTCTGTTAATGACTGAAAACAGCTCTCGAAGAGATTGTCAAAAGAGACTCCGAAAACGAAACGTTGATCACTTTTGAGCAAAAGGCTGCACACACGCAATTCAAGTTGCTCTGATTGTCATTTAGAGTTACATTATAGGATTATTCAACAACAAGTCAAAATGTGCTCGTGAAAGGCAGAAAACAACACTTTAATAGTTTGATATAACTTGAGAACGAATGCAAAAAACAGTCCACTCTAAGAACAGGCCGCTTGGACACTTTCAGAACAGCTCTGTTAATGACTGAAAACAGCTCTCGAAGAGATTGTCAAAAGAGACTCCGAAAACGAAACGTTGATCACTTTTGAGCAAAAGGCTGCACACACGCAATTCAAGTTGCTCTGATTGTCATTTAGAGTAACATTATAGGATTATTCAACAACAAGTCAAAATGTGCTCGTGAAAGGCAGAAAACAACACTTTGATAGTTTGATATAACTTGAGAACGAATGCAAAAAACAGTCCACTCTCAGAACAGGCCGCTTGGACACTTTCAGAACAGCTCTGTTAATGACTGAAAACAGCTCTCGAAGAGATTGTCAAAAGAGACTCTGAAAACGAAACGTTGATTACTTTTGAGCAAAAGGCTGCACACACGCAATTCAAGTTGCTCTGATTGTCATTTAGAGTAACATTATAGGATTATTCAACAACAAGTCAAAATGTGCTCGTGAAAGGCAGAAAACAACACTTTGATAGTTTGATATAACTTGAGAACGAATGCA
Organism: Nansenia antarctica; assembly: GCF_963989245.1. Lineage (NCBI taxonomy): Eukaryota > Metazoa > Chordata > Actinopteri > Argentiniformes > Microstomatidae > Nansenia > Nansenia antarctica. Next base: position 37,138 of record NW_027663222.1, on the reverse strand, counting down.
AAAAACAGTCCACTCTCAGAACAGGCCGCTTGGACACTTTCAGAACAGCTCTGTTAATGACTGAAAACAGGTCTCGAAGAGATTGTCAAAAGAGACTCCGAAAACGAAACGTTGATCACTTTTGAGCAAAAGGCTGCACACACGCAATTCAAGTTGCTCTGATTGTCATTTAGAGTTACATTATAGGATTATTCAACAACAAGTCAAAATGTGCTCGTGAAAGGCAGAAAACAACACTTTGATAGTTTGATATAACTTGAGAACGAATGCAAAAAACAGTCCACTCTAAGAACAGGCCGCTTGGACACTTTCAGAACAGCTCTGTTAATGACTGAAAACAGCTCTCGAAGAGATTGTCAAAAGAGACTCTGAAAACGAAACGTTGATCACTTTTGAGCAAAAGGCTGCACACACGCAATTCAAGTTGCTCTGATTGTCATTTAGAGTTACATTATAGGATTATTCAACAACAAGTGAAAATGTGCTCGTGAAAGGCAGAAAACAACACTTTGATAGTTTGATATAACTTGAGAACGAATGCAAAAAACACAGTCCACTCTAAGAACAGGCCGCTTGGACACTTTCAGAACAGCTCTGTTAATGACTGAAAACAGCTCTCGAAGAGATTGTCAAAAGAGACTCCGAAAACGAAACGTTGATCACTTTTGAGCAAAAGGCTGCACACACGCAATTCAAGTTGCTCTGATTGTCATTTAGAGTTACATTATAGGATTATTCAACAACAAGTCAAAATGTGCTCGTGAAAGGCAGAAAACAACACTTTAATAGTTTGATATAACTTGAGAACGAATGCAAAAAACTGTCCTCTCTCAGAACAGGCCGCTTGGACACTTTCAGAACAGCTCTGTTAATGACTGAAAACAGCTCTCGAAGAGATTGTCAAAAGAGACTCCGAAAACGAAACGTTGATCACTTTTGAGCAAAAGGCTGCACACACGCAATTCAAGTTGCTCTGATTGTCATTTAGAGTTACATTATAGGATTATTCAACAACAAGTCAAAATGTGCTCGTGAAAGGCAGAAAACAACACTTTGATAGTTTGATATAACTTGAGAACGAATGCAAAAAACAGTCCACTCTAAGAACAGGCCGCTTGGACACTTTCAGAACAGCTCTGTTAATGACTGAAAACAGCTCTCGAAGAGATTGTCAAAAGAGACTCCGAAAACGAAACGTTGATCACTTTTGAGCAAAAGGCTGCACACACGCAATTCAAGTTGCTCTGATTGTCATTTAGAGTAACATTATAGGATTATTCAACAACAAGTCAAAATGTGCTCGTGAAAGGCAGAAAACAACACTTTGATAGTTTGATATAACTTGAGAACGAATGCAAAAAACAGTCCACTCTAAGAACAGGCCGCTTGGACACTTTCAGAACAGCTCTGTTAATGACTGAAAACAGCTCTCGAAGAGATTGTCAAAAGAGACTCCGAAAACGAAACGTTGATCACTTTTGAGCAAAAGGCTGCACACACGCAATTCAAGTTGCTCTGATTGTCATTTAGAGTTACATTATAGGATTATTCAACAACAAGTCAAAATGTGCTCGTGAAAGGCAGAAAACAACACTTTAATAGTTTGATATAACTTGAGAACGAATGCAAAAAACAGTCCTCTCTCAGAACAGGCCGCTTGGACACTTTCAGAACAGCTCTGTTAATGACTGAAAACAGCTCTCGAAGAGATTGTCAAAAGAGACTCCGAAAACGAAACGTTGATCACTTTTGAGCAAAAGGCTGCACACACGCAATTCAAGTTGCTCTGATTGTCATTTAGAGTTACATTATAGGATTATTCAACAACAAGTCAAAATGTGCTCGTGAAAGGCAGAAAACAACACTTTGATAGTTTGATATAACTTGAGAACGAATGCAAAAAACAGTCCACTCTAAGAACAGGCCGCTTGGACACTTTCAGAACAGCTCTGTTAATGACTGAAAACAGCTCTCGAAGAGATTGTCAAAAGAGACTCTGAAAACGAAACGTTGATCACTTTTGAGCAAAAGGCTGCACACACGCAATTCAAGTTGCTCTGATTGTCATTTAGAGTTACATTATAGGATTATTCAACAACAAGTCAAAATGTGCTCGTGAAAGGCAGAAAACAACACTTTGATAGTTTGATATAACTTGAGAACGAATGCAAAAAACAGTCCACTCTAAGAACAGGCCGCTTGGACACTTTCAGAACAGCTCTGTTAATGACTGAAAACAGCTCTCGAAGAGATTGTCAAAAGAGACTCTGAAAACCAAACGTTGATCACTTTTGAGCAAAAGGCTGCACACACGCAATTCAAGTTGCTCTGATTGTCATTTAGAGTTACATTATAGGATTATTCAACAACAAGTCAAAATGTGCTCGTGAAAGGCAGAAAACAACACTTTGATAGTTTGATATAACTTGAGAACGAATGCAAAAAACAGTCCACTCTAAGAACAGGCCGCTTGGACACTTTCAGAACAGCTCTGTTAATGACTGAAAACAGCTCTCGAAGAGATTGTCAAAAGAGACTCCGAAAACGAAACGTTGATCACTTTTGAGCAAAAGGCTGCACACACGCAATTCAAGTTGCTCTGATTGTCATTTAGAGTAACATTATAGGATTATTCAACAACAAGTCAAAATGTGCTCGTGAAAGGCAGAAAACAACACTTTGATAGTTTGATATAACTTGAGAACGAATGCAAAAAACAGTCCACTCTCAGAACAGGCCGCTTGGACACTTTCAGAACAGCTCTGTTAATGACTGAAAACAGCTCTCGAAGAGATTGTCAAAAGAGACTCCGAAAACGAAACGTTGATCACTTTTGAGCAAAAGGCTGCACACACGCAATTCAAGTTGCTCTGATTGTCATTTAGAGTTACATTATAGGATTATTCAACAACAAGTCAAAATGTGCTCGTGAAAGGCAGAAAACAACACTTTGATAGTTTGATATAACTTGAGAACGAATGCAAAAAACAGTCCACTCTAAGAACAGGCCGCTTGGACACTTTCAGAACAGCTCTGTTAATGACTGAAAACAGCTCTCGAAGAGATTGTCAAAAGAGACTCCGAAAACGAAACGTTGATCACTTTTGAGCAAAAGGCTGCACACACGCAATTCAAGTTGCTCTGATTGTCATTTAGAGTTACATTATAGGATTATTCAACAACAAGTGAAAATGTGCTCGTGAAAGGCAGAAAACAACACTTTGATAATTTGATATAACTTGAGAACGAATGCAAAAAACAGTCCACTCTAAGAACAGGCCGCTTGGACACTTTCAGAACAGCTCTGTTAATGACTGAAAACAGCTCTCGAAGAGATTGTCAAAAGAGACTCCGAAAACGAAACGTTGATCACTTTTGAGCAAAAGGCTGCACACACGCAATTCAAGTTGCTCTGATTGTCATTTAGAGTAACATTATAGGATTATTCAACAACAAGTCAAAATGTGCTCGTGAAAGGCAGAAAACAACACTTTGATAGTTTGATATAACTTGAGAACGAATGCAAAAAACACAGTCCACTCTAAGAACAGGCCGCTTGGACACTTTCAGAACAGCTCTGTTAATGACTGAAAACAGCTCTCGAAGAGATTGTCAAAAGAGACTCCGAAAACGAAACGTTGATCACTTTTGAGCAAAAGGCTGCACACACGCAATTCAAGTTGCTCTGATTGTCATTTAGAGTTACATTATAGGATTATTCAACAACAAGTCAAAATGTGCTCGTGAAAGGCAGAAAACAACACTTTAATAGTTTGATATAACTTGAGAACGAATGCAAAAAACAGTCCTCTCTCAGAACAGGCCGCTTGGACACTTTCAGAACAGCTCTGTTAATGACTGAAAACAGCTCTCGAAGAGATTGTCAAAAGAGACTCCGAAAACGAAACGTTGATCACTTTTGAGCAAAAGGCTGCACACACGCAATTCAAGTTGCTCTGATTGTCATTTAGAGTTACATTATAGGATTATTCAACAACAAGTCAAAATGTGCTCGTGAAAGGCAGAAAACAACACTTTGATAGTTTGATATAACTTGAGAACGAATGCAAAAAACACAGTCCACTCTAAGAACAGGCCGCTTGGACATTTTCTGAACAGCTCTGTTAATGACTGAAAACAGCTCTCGAAGAGATTGTCAAAAGAGACTCCGAAAACGAAACGTTGATCACTTTTGAGCAAAAGGCTGCACACACGCAATTCAAGTTGCTCTGATTGTCATTTAGAGTTACATTATAGGATTATTCAACAACAAGTCAAAATGTGCTCGTGAAAGGCAGAAAACAACACTTTAATAGTTTGATATAACTTGAGAACGAATGCAAAAAACAGTCCTCTCTCAGAACAGGCCGCTTGGACACTTTCAGAACAGCTCTGTTAATGACTGAAAACAGCTCTCGAAGAGATTGTCAAAAGAGACTCCGAAAACGAAACGTTGATCACTTTTGAGCAAAAGGCTGCACACAAGCAATTCAAGTTGCTCTGATTGTCATTTAGAGTTACATTATAGGATTATTCAACAACAAGTCAAAATGTGCTCGTGAAAGGCAGAAAACAACACTTTGATAGTTTGATATAACTTGAGAACGAATGCAAAAAACAGTCCACTCTCAGAACAGGCCGCTTGGACACTTTCAGAACAGCTCTGTTAATGACTGAAAACAGGTCTCGAAGAGATTGTCAAAAGAGACTCCGAAAACGAAACGTTGATCACTTTTGAGCAAAAGGCTGCACACACGCAATTCAAGTTGCTCTGATTGTCATTTAGAGTTACATTATAGGATTATTCAACAACAAGTCAAAATGTGCTCGTGAAAGGCAGAAAACAACACTTTGATAGTTTGATATAACTTGAGAACGAATGCAAAAAACAGTCCACTCTAAGAACAGGCCGCTTGGACACTTTCAGAACAGCTCTGTTAATGACTGAAAACAGCTCTCGAAGAGATTGTCAAAAGAGACTCTGAAAACGAAACGTTGATCACTTTTGAGCAAAAGGCTGCACACACGCAATTCAAGTTGCTCTGATTGTCATTTAGAGTTACATTATAGGATTATTCAACAACAAGTGAAAATGTGCTCGTGAAAGGCAGAAAACAACACTTTGATAGTTTGATATAACTTGAGAACGAATGCAAAAAACACAGTCCACTCTAAGAACAGGCCGCTTGGACACTTTCAGAACAGCTCTGTTAATGACTGAAAACAGCTCTCGAAGAGATTGTCAAAAGAGACTCCGAAAACGAAACGTTGATCACTTTTGAGCAAAAGGCTGCACACACGCAATTCAAGTTGCTCTGATTGTCATTTAGAGTTACATTATAGGATTATTCAACAACAAGTCAAAATGTGCTCGTGAAAGGCAGAAAACAACACTTTAATAGTTTGATATAACTTGAGAACGAATGCAAAAAACTGTCCTCTCTCAGAACAGGCCGCTTGGACACTTTCAGAACAGCTCTGTTAATGACTGAAAACAGCTCTCGAAGAGATTGTCAAAAGAGACTCCGAAAACGAAACGTTGATCACTTTTGAGCAAAAGGCTGCACACACGCAATTCAAGTTGCTCTGATTGTCATTTAGAGTTACATTATAGGATTATTCAACAACAAGTCAAAATGTGCTCGTGAAAGGCAGAAAACAACACTTTGATAGTTTGATATAACTTGAGAACGAATGCAAAAAACAGTCCACTCTAAGAACAGGCCGCTTGGACACTTTCAGAACAGCTCTGTTAATGACTGAAAACAGCTCTCGAAGAGATTGTCAAAAGAGACTCCGAAAACGAAACGTTGATCACTTTTGAGCAAAAGGCTGCACACACGCAATTCAAGTTGCTCTGATTGTCATTTAGAGTAACATTATAGGATTATTCAACAACAAGTCAAAATGTGCTCGTGAAAGGCAGAAAACAACACTTTGATAGTTTGATATAACTTGAGAACGAATGCAAAAAACAGTCCACTCTAAGAACAGGCCGCTTGGACACTTTCAGAACAGCTCTGTTAATGACTGAAAACAGCTCTCGAAGAGATTGTCAAAAGAGACTCCGAAAACGAAACGTTGATCACTTTTGAGCAAAAGGCTGCACACACGCAATTCAAGTTGCTCTGATTGTCATTTAGAGTTACATTATAGGATTATTCAACAACAAGTCAAAATGTGCTCGTGAAAGGCAGAAAACAACACTTTAATAGTTTGATATAACTTGAGAACGAATGCAAAAAACAGTCCTCTCTCAGAACAGGCCGCTTGGACACTTTCAGAACAGCTCTGTTAATGACTGAAAACAGCTCTCGAAGAGATTGTCAAAAGAGACTCCGAAAACGAAACGTTGATCACTTTTGAGCAAAAGGCTGCACACACGCAATTCAAGTTGCTCTGATTGTCATTTAGAGTTACATTATAGGATTATTCAACAACAAGTCAAAATGTGCTCGTGAAAGGCAGAAAACAACACTTTGATAGTTTGATATAACTTGAGAACGAATGCAAAAAACAGTCCACTCTAAGAACAGGCCGCTTGGACACTTTCAGAACAGCTCTGTTAATGACTGAAAACAGCTCTCGAAGAGATTGTCAAAAGAGACTCTGAAAACGAAACGTTGATCACTTTTGAGCAAAAGGCTGCACACACGCAATTCAAGTTGCTCTGATTGTCATTTAGAGTTACATTATAGGATTATTCAACAACAAGTCAAAATGTGCTCGTGAAAGGCAGAAAACAACACTTTGATAGTTTGATATAACTTGAGAACGAATGCAAAAAACAGTCCACTCTAAGAACAGGCCGCTTGGACACTTTCAGAACAGCTCTGTTAATGACTGAAAACAGCTCTCGAAGAGATTGTCAAAAGAGACTCTGAAAACCAAACGTTGATCACTTTTGAGCAAAAGGCTGCACACACGCAATTCAAGTTGCTCTGATTGTCATTTAGAGTTACATTATAGGATTATTCAACAACAAGTCAAAATGTGCTCGTGAAAGGCAGAAAACAACACTTTGATAGTTTGATATAACTTGAGAACGAATGCAAAAAACAGTCCACTCTAAGAACAGGCCGCTTGGACACTTTCAGAACAGCTCTGTTAATGACTGAAAACAGCTCTCGAAGAGATTGTCAAAAGAGACTCCGAAAACGAAACGTTGATCACTTTTGAGCAAAAGGCTGCACACACGCAATTCAAGTTGCTCTGATTGTCATTTAGAGTAACATTATAGGATTATTCAACAACAAGTCAAAATGTGCTCGTGAAAGGCAGAAAACAACACTTTGATAGTTTGATATAACTTGAGAACGAATGCAAAAAACAGTCCACTCTCAGAACAGGCCGCTTGGACACTTTCAGAACAGCTCTGTTAATGACTGAAAACAGCTCTCGAAGAGATTGTCAAAAGAGACTCCGAAAACGAAACGTTGATCACTTTTGAGCAAAAGGCTGCACACACGCAATTCAAGTTGCTCTGATTGTCATTTAGAGTTACATTATAGGATTATTCAACAACAAGTCAAAATGTGCTCGTGAAAGGCAGAAAACAACACTTTGATAGTTTGATATAACTTGAGAACGAATGCAAAAAACAGTCCACTCTAAGAACAGGCCGCTTGGACACTTTCAGAACAGCTCTGTTAATGACTGAAAACAGCTCTCGAAGAGATTGTCAAAAGAGACTCCGAAAACGAAACGTTGATCACTTTTGAGCAAAAGGCTGCACACACGCAATTCAAGTTGCTCTGATTGTCATTTAGAGTTACATTATAGGATTATTCAACAACAAGTGAAAATGTGCTCGTGAAAGGCAGAAAACAACACTTTGATAATTTGATATAACTTGAGAACGAATGCAAAAAACAGTCCACTCTAAGAACAGGCCGCTTGGACACTTTCAGAACAGCTCTGTTAATGACTGAAAACAGCTCTCGAAGAGATTGTCAAAAGAGACTCCGAAAACGAAACGTTGATCACTTTTGAGCAAAAGGCTGCACACACGCAATTCAAGTTGCTCTGATTGTCATTTAGAGTAACATTATAGGATTATTCAACAACAAGTCAAAATGTGCTCGTGAAAGGCAGAAAACAACACTTTGATAGTTTGATATAACTTGAGAACGAATGCAAAAAACACAGTCCACTCTAAGAACAGGCCGCTTGGACACTTTCAGAACAGCTCTGTTAATGACTGAAAACAGCTCTCGAAGAGATTGTCAAAAGAGACTCCGAAAACGAAACGTTGATCACTTTTGAGCAAAAGGCTGCACACACGCAATTCAAGTTGCTCTGATTGTCATTTAGAGTTACATTATAGGATTATTCAACAACAAGTCAAAATGTGCTCGTGAAAGGCAGAAAACAACACTTTAATAGTTTGATATAACTTGAGAACGAATGCAAAAAACAGTCCTCTCTCAGAACAGGCCGCTTGGACACTTTCAGAACAGCTCTGTTAATGACTGAAAACAGCTCTCGAAGAGATTGTCAAAAGAGACTCCGAAAACGAAACGTTGATCACTTTTGAGCAAAAGGCTGCACACACGCAATTCAAGTTGCTCTGATTGTCATTTAGAGTTACATTATAGGATTATTCAACAACAAGTCAAAATGTGCTCGTGAAAGGCAGAAAACAACACTTTGATAGTTTGATATAACTTGAGAACGAATGCAAAAAACACAGTCCACTCTAAGAACAGGCCGCTTGGACATTTTCTGAACAGCTCTGTTAATGACTGAAAACAGCTCTCGAAGAGATTGTCAAAAGAGACTCCGAAAACGAAACGTTGATCACTTTTGAGCAAAAGGCTGCACACACGCAATTCAAGTTGCTCTGATTGTCATTTAGAGTTACATTATAGGATTATTCAACAACAAGTCAAAATGTGCTCGTGAAAGGCAGAAAACAACACTTTAATAGTTTGATATAACTTGAGAACGAATGCAAAAAACAGTCCTCTCTCAGAACAGGCCGCTTGGACACTTTCAGAACAGCTCTGTTAATGACTGAAAACAGCTCTCGAAGAGATTGTCAAAAGAGACTCCGAAAACGAAACGTTGATCACTTTTGAGCAAAAGGCTGCACACAAGCAATTCAAGTTGCTCTGATTGTCATTTAGAGTTACATTATAGGATTATTCAACAACAAGTCAAAATGTGCTCGTGAAAGGCAGAAAACAACACTTTGATAGTTTGATATAACTTGAGAACGAATGCAAAAAACAGTCCACTCTAAGAACAGGCCGCTTGGACACTTTCAGAACAGCTCTGTTAATGACTGAAAACAGCTCTCGAAGAGATTGTCAAAAGAGACTCTGAAAACGAAACGTTGATCACTTTTGAGCAAAAGGCTGCACACACGCAATTCAAGTTGCTCTGATTGTCATTTAGAGTTACATTATAGGATTATTCAACAACAAGTCAAAATGTGCTCGTGAAAGGCAGAAAACAACACTTTGATAGTTTGATATAACTTGAGAACGAATGCAAAAAACAGTCCACTCTAAGAACAGGCCGCTTGGACACTTTCAGAACAGCTCTGTTAATGACTGAAAACAGCTCTCGAAGAGATTGTCAAAAGAGACTCCGAAAACGAAACGTTGATCACTTTTGAGCAAAAGGCTGCACACACGCAATTCAAGTTGCTCTGATTGTCATTTAGAGTAACATTATAGGATTATTCAACAACAAGTCAAAATGTGCTCGTGAAAGGCAGAAAACAACACTTTGATAGTTTGATATAACTTGAGAACGAATGCAAAAAACAGTCCACTCTCAGAACAGGCCGCTTGGACACTTTCAGAACAGCTCTGTTAATGACTGAAAACAGCTCTCGAAGAGATTGTCAAAAGAGACTCTGAAAACGAAACGTTGATTACTTTTGAGCAAAAGGCTGCACACACGCAATTCAAGTTGCTCTGATTGTCATTTAGAGTAACATTATAGGATTATTCAACAACAAGTCAAAATGTGCTCGTGAAAGGCAGAAAACAACACTTTGATAGTTTGATATAACTTGAGAACGAATGCAAAAAACAGTCCACTCTCAGAACAGGCCGCTTGGACACTTTCAGAACAGCTCTGTTAATGACTGAAAACAGCTCTCGAAGAGATTGTCAAAAGAGACTCCGAAAACGAAACGTTGATCACTTTTGAGCAAAAGGCTGCACACACGCAATTCAAGTTGCTCTGATTGTCATTTAGAGTTACATTATATGATTATTCAACAACAAGTCAAAATGTGCTCGTGAAAGGCAGAAAACAACACTTTGAGAGTTTGATATAACTTGAGAACGAATGCAAAAAACAGTCCACTCTCAGAACAGGCCGCTTGGAAACTTTCAGAACAGCTCTGTTAATGACTGAAAACAGCTCTCGAAGAGATTGTCAAAAGAGACTCCGAAAACGAAACGTTGATCACTTTTGAGCAAAAGGCTGCACACACGCAATTCAAGTTGCTCTGATTGTCATTTAGAGTTACATTATAGGATTATTCAACAACAAGTCAAAATGTGCTCGTGAAAGGCAGAAAACAACACTTTGATAGTTTGATATAACTTGAGAACGAATGCAAAAAACAGTCCACTCTAAGAACAGGCCGCTTGGACACTTTCAGAACAGCTCTGTTAATGACTGAAAACAGCTCTCGAAGAGATTGTCAAAAGAGATTCCGAAAACGAAACGTTGATCACTTTTGAGCAAAAGGCTGCACACACGCAATTCAAGTTGCTCTGATTGTCATTTAGAGTAACATTATAGGATTATTCAACAACAAGTCAAAATGTGCTCGTGAAAGGCAGAAAACAACACTTTGATAGTTTGATATAACTTGAGAACGAATGCAAAAAACAGTCCACTCTCAGAACAGGCCGCTTGGACACTTTCAGAACAGCTCTGTTAATGACTGAAAACAGCTCTCGAAGAGATTGTCAAAAGAGACTCTGAAAACGAAACGTTGATTACTTTTGAGCAAAAGGCTGCACACACGCAATTCAAGTTGCTCTGATTGTCATTTAGAGTAACATTATAGGATTATTCAACAACAAGTCAAAATGTGCTCGTGAAAGGCAGAAAACAACACTTTGATAGTTTGATATAACTTGAGAACGAATGCAAAAAACAGTCCACTCTCAGAACAGGCCGCTTGGACACTTTCAGAACAGCTCTGTTAATGACTGAAAACAGCTCTCGAAGAGATTGTCAAAAGAGACTCCGAAAACGAAACGTTGATCACTTTTGAGCAAAAGGCTGCACACACGCAATTCAAGTTGCTCTGATTGTCATTTAGAGTTACATTATAGGATTATTCAACAACAAGTCAAAATGTGCTCGTGAAAGGCAGAAAACAACACTTTAATAGTTTGATATAACTTGAGAACGAATGCAAAAAACTGTCCTCTCTCAGAACAGGCCGCTTGGACACTTTCAGAACAGCTCTGTTAATGACTGAAAACAGCTCTCGAAGAGATTGTCAAAAGAGACTCCGAAAACGAAACGTTGATCACTTTTGAGCAAAAGGCTGCACACACGCAATTCAAGTTGCTCTGATTGTCATTTAGAGTTACATTATAGGATTATTCAACAACAAGTCAAAATGTGCTCGTGAAAGGCAGAAAACAACACTTTGATAGTTTGATATAACTTGAGAACGAATGCAAAAAACAGTCCACTCTAAGAACAGGCCGCTTGGACACTTTCAGAACAGCTCTGTTAATGACTGAAAACAGCTCTCGAAGAGATTGTCAAAAGAGACTCCGAAAACGAAACGTTGATCACTTTTGAGCAAAAGGCTGCACACACGCAATTCAAGTTGCTCTGATTGTCATTTAGAGTAACATTATAGGATTATTCAACAACAAGTCAAAATGTGCTCGTGAAAGGCAGAAAACAACACTTTGATAGTTTGATATAACTTGAGAACGAATGCAAAAAACAGTCCACTCTAAGAACAGGCCGCTTGGACACTTTCAGAACAGCTCTGTTAATGACTGAAAACAGCTCTCGAAGAGATTGTCAAAAGAGACTCCGAAAACGAAACGTTGATCACTTTTGAGCAAAAGGCTGCACACACGCAATTCAAGTTGCTCTGATTGTCATTTAGAGTTACATTATAGGATTATTCAACAACAAGTCAAAATGTGCTCGTGAAAGGCAGAAAACAACACTTTAATAGTTTGATATAACTTGAGAACGAATGCAAAAAACAGTCCTCTCTCAGAACAGGCCGCTTGGACACTTTCAGAACAGCTCTGTTAATGACTGAAAACAGCTCTCGAAGAGATTGTCAAAAGAGACTCCGAAAACGAAACGTTGATCACTTTTGAGCAAAAGGCTGCACACACGCAATTCAAGTTGCTCTGATTGTCATTTAGAGTTACATTATAGGATTATTCAACAACAAGTCAAAATGTGCTCGTGAAAGGCAGAAAACAACACTTTGATAGTTTGATATAACTTGAGAACGAATGCAAAAAACAGTCCACTCTAAGAACAGGCCGCTTGGACACTTTCAGAACAGCTCTGTTAATGACTGAAAACAGCTCTCGAAGAGATTGTCAAAAGAGACTCTGAAAACGAAACGTTGATCACTTTTGAGCAAAAGGCTGCACACACGCAATTCAAGTTGCTCTGATTGTCATTTAGAGTTACATTATAGGATTATTCAACAACAAGTCAAAATGTGCTCGTGAAAGGCAGAAAACAACACTTTGATAGTTTGATATAACTTGAGAACGAATGCAAAAAACAGTCCACTCTAAGAACAGGCCGCTTGGACACTTTCAGAACAGCTCTGTTAATGACTGAAAACAGCTCTCGAAGAGATTGTCAAAAGAGACTCTGAAAACCAAACGTTGATCACTTTTGAGCAAAAGGCTGCACACACGCAATTCAAGTTGCTCTGATTGTCATTTAGAGTTACATTATAGGATTATTCAACAACAAGTCAAAATGTGCTCGTGAAAGGCAGAAAACAACACTTTGATAGTTTGATATAACTTGAGAACGAATGCAAAAAACAGTCCACTCTAAGAACAGGCCGCTTGGACACTTTCAGAACAGCTCTGTTAATGACTGAAAACAGCTCTCGAAGAGATTGTCAAAAGAGACTCCGAAAACGAAACGTTGATCACTTTTGAGCAAAAGGCTGCACACACGCAATTCAAGTTGCTCTGATTGTCATTTAGAGTAACATTATAGGATTATTCAACAACAAGTCAAAATGTGCTCGTGAAAGGCAGAAAACAACACTTTGATAGTTTGATATAACTTGAGAACGAATGCAAAAAACACAGTCCACTCTAAGAACAGGCCGCTTGGACACTTTCAGAACAGCTCTGTTAATGACTGAAAACAGCTCTCGAAGAGATTGTCAAAAGAGACTCCGAAAACGAAACGTTGATCACTTTTGAGCAAAAGGCTGCACACACGCAATTCAAGTTGCTCTGATTGTCATTTAGAGTTACATTATAGGATTATTCAACAACAAGTCAAAATGTGCTCGTGAAAGGCAGAAAACAACACTTTAATAGTTTGATATAACTTGAGAACGAATGCAAAAAACAGTCCTCTCTCAGAACAGGCCGCTTGGACACTTTCAGAACAGCTCTGTTAATGACTGAAAACAGCTCTCGAAGAGATTGTCAAAAGAGACTCCGAAAACGAAACGTTGATCACTTTTGAGCAAAAGGCTGCACACACGCAATTCAAGTTGCTCTGATTGTCATTTAGAGTTACATTATAGGATTATTCAACAACAAGTCAAAATGTGCTCGTGAAAGGCAGAAAACAACACTTTGATAGTTTGATATAACTTGAGAACGAATGCAAAAAACACAGTCCACTCTAAGAACAGGCCGCTTGGACATTTTCTGAACAGCTCTGTTAATGACTGAAAACAGCTCTCGAAGAGATTGTCAAAAGAGACTCCGAAAACGAAACGTTGATCACTTTTGAGCAAAAGGCTGCACACACGCAATTCAAGTTGCTCTGATTGTCATTTAGAGTTACATTATAGGATTATTCAACAACAAGTCAAAATGTGCTCGTGAAAGGCAGAAAACAACACTTTAATAGTTTGATATAACTTGAGAACGAATGCAAAAAACAGTCCTCTCTCAGAACAGGCCGCTTGGACACTTTCAGAACAGCTCTGTTAATGACTGAAAACAGCTCTCGAAGAGATTGTCAAAAGAGACTCCGAAAACGAAACGTTGATCACTTTTGAGCAAAAGGCTGCACACAAGCAATTCAAGTTGCTCTGATTGTCATTTAGAGTTACATTATAGGATTATTCAACAACAAGTCAAAATGTGCTCGTGAAAGGCAGAAAACAACACTTTGATAGTTTGATATAACTTGAGAACGAATGCAAAAAACAGTCCACTCTAAGAACAGGCCGCTTGGACACTTTCAGAACAGCTCTGTTAATGACTGAAAACAGCTCTCGAAGAGATTGTCAAAAGAGACTCTGAAAACGAAACGTTGATCACTTTTGAGCAAAAGGCTGCACACACGCAATTCAAGTTGCTCTGATTGTCATTTAGAGTTACATTATAGGATTATTCAACAACAAGTCAAAATGTGCTCGTGAAAGGCAGAAAACAACACTTTGATAGTTTGATATAACTTGAGAACGAATGCAAAAAACAGTCCACTCTAAGAACAGGCCGCTTGGACACTTTCAGAACAGCTCTGTTAATGACTGAAAACAGCTCTCGAAGAGATTGTCAAAAGAGACTCCGAAAACGAAACGTTGATCACTTTTGAGCAAAAGGCTGCACACACGCAATTCAAGTTGCTCTGATTGTCATTTAGAGTAACATTATAGGATTATTCAACAACAAGTCAAAATGTGCTCGTGAAAGGCAGAAAACAACACTTTGATAGTTTGATATAACTTGAGAACGAATGCAAAAAACAGTCCACTCTCAGAACAGGCCGCTTGGACACTTTCAGAACAGCTCTGTTAATGACTGAAAACAGCTCTCGAAGAGATTGTCAAAAGAGACTCTGAAAACGAAACGTTGATTACTTTTGAGCAAAAGGCTGCACACACGCAATTCAAGTTGCTCTGATTGTCATTTAGAGTAACATTATAGGATTATTCAACAACAAGTCAAAATGTGCTCGTGAAAGGCAGAAAACAACACTTTGATAGTTTGATATAACTTGAGAACGAATGCAAAAAACAGTCCACTCTCAGAACAGGCCGCTTGGACACTTTCAGAACAGCTCTGTTAATGACTGAAAACAGCTCTCGAAGAGATTGTCAAAAGAGACTCCGAAAACGAAACGTTGATCACTTTTGAGCAAAAGGCTGCACACACGCAATTCAAGTTGCTCTGATTGTCATTTAGAGTTACATTATATGATTATTCAACAACAAGTCAAAATGTGCTCGTGAAAGGCAGAAAACAACACTTTGAGAGTTTGATATAACTTGAGAACGAATGCAAAAAACAGTCCACTCTCAGAACAGGCCGCTTGGAAACTTTCAGAACAGCTCTGTTAATGACTGAAAACAGCTCTCGAAGAGATTGTCAAAAGAGACTCCGAAAACGAAACGTTGATCACTTTTGAGCAAAAGGCTGCACACACGCAATTCAAGTTGCTCTGATTGTCATTTAGAGTTACATTATAGGATTATTCAACAACAAGTCAAAATGTGCTCGTGAAAGGCAGAAAACAACACTTTGATAGTTTGATATAACTTGAGAACGAATGCAAAAAACAGTCCACTCTAAGAACAGGCCGCTTGGACACTTTCAGAACAGCTCTGTTAATGACTGAAAACAGCTCTCGAAGAGATTGTCAAAAGAGATTCCGAAAACGAAACGTTGATCACTTTTGAGCAAAAGGCTGCACACACGCAATTCAAGTTGCTCTGATTGTCATTTAGAGTAACATTATAGGATTATTCAACAACAAGTCAAAATGTGCTCGTGAAAGGCAGAAAACAACACTTTGATAGTTTGATATAACTTGAGAACGAATGCAAAAAACAGTCCACTCTCAGAACAGGCCGCTTGGACACTTTCAGAACAGCTCTGTTAATGACTGAAAACAGCTCTCGAAGAGATTGTCAAAAGAGACTCTGAAAACGAAACGTTGATTACTTTTGAGCAAAAGGCTGCACACACGCAATTCAAGTTGCTCTGATTGTCATTTAGAGTAACATTATAGGATTATTCAACAACAAGTCAAAATGTGCTCGTGAAAGGCAGAAAACAACACTTTGATAGTTTGATATAACTTGAGAACGAATGCAAAAAACAGTCCACTCTCAGAACAGGCCGCTTGGACACTTTCAGAACAGCTCTGTTAATGACTGAAAACAGCTCTCGAAGAGATTGTCAAAAGAGACTCCGAAAACGAAACGTTGATCACTTTTGAGCAAAAGGCTGCACACACGCAATTCAAGTTGCTCTGATTGTCATTTAGAGTTACATTATAGGATTATTCAACAACAAGTCAAAATGTGCTCGTGAAAGGCAGAAAACAACACTTTAATAGTTTGATATAACTTGAGAACGAATGCAAAAAACTGTCCTCTCTCAGAACAGGCCGCTTGGACACTTTCAGAACAGCTCTGTTAATGACTGAAAACAGCTCTCGAAGAGATTGTCAAAAGAGACTCCGAAAACGAAACGTTGATCACTTTTGAGCAAAAGGCTGCACACACGCAATTCAAGTTGCTCTGATTGTCATTTAGAGTTACATTATAGGATTATTCAACAACAAGTCAAAATGTGCTCGTGAAAGGCAGAAAACAACACTTTGATAGTTTGATATAACTTGAGAACGAATGCAAAAAACAGTCCACTCTAAGAACAGGCCGCTTGGACACTTTCAGAACAGCTCTGTTAATGACTGAAAACAGCTCTCGAAGAGATTGTCAAAAGAGACTCCGAAAACGAAACGTTGATCACTTTTGAGCAAAAGGCTGCACACACGCAATTCAAGTTGCTCTGATTGTCATTTAGAGTAACATTATAGGATTATTCAACAACAAGTCAAAATGTGCTCGTGAAAGGCAGAAAACAACACTTTGATAGTTTGATATAACTTGAGAACGAATGCAAAAAACAGTCCACTCTAAGAACAGGCCGCTTGGACACTTTCAGAACAGCTCTGTTAATGACTGAAAACAGCTCTCGAAGAGATTGTCAAAAGAGACTCCGAAAACGAAACGTTGATCACTTTTGAGCAAAAGGCTGCACACACGCAATTCAAGTTGCTCTGATTGTCATTTAGAGTTACATTATAGGATTATTCAACAACAAGTCAAAATGTGCTCGTGAAAGGCAGAAAACAACACTTTAATAGTTTGATATAACTTGAGAACGAATGCAAAAAACAGTCCTCTCTCAGAACAGGCCGCTTGGACACTTTCAGAACAGCTCTGTTAATGACTGAAAACAGCTCTCGAAGAGATTGTCAAAAGAGACTCCGAAAACGAAACGTTGATCACTTTTGAGCAAAAGGCTGCACACACGCAATTCAAGTTGCTCTGATTGTCATTTAGAGTTACATTATAGGATTATTCAACAACAAGTCAAAATGTGCTCGTGAAAGGCAGAAAACAACACTTTGATAGTTTGATATAACTTGAGAACGAATGCAAAAAACAGTCCACTCTAAGAACAGGCCGCTTGGACACTTTCAGAACAGCTCTGTTAATGACTGAAAACAGCTCTCGAAGAGATTGTCAAAAGAGACTCTGAAAACGAAACGTTGATCACTTTTGAGCAAAAGGCTGCACACACGCAATTCAAGTTGCTCTGATTGTCATTTAGAGTTACATTATAGGATTATTCAACAACAAGTCAAAATGTGCTCGTGAAAGGCAGAAAACAACACTTTGATAGTTTGATATAACTTGAGAACGAATGCAAAAAACAGTCCACTCTAAGAACAGGCCGCTTGGACACTTTCAGAACAGCTCTGTTAATGACTGAAAACAGCTCTCGAAGAGATTGTCAAAAGAGACTCTGAAAACCAAACGTTGATCACTTTTGAGCAAAAGGCTGCACACACGCAATTCAAGTTGCTCTGATTGTCATTTAGAGTTACATTATAGGATTATTCAACAACAAGTCAAAATGTGCTCGTGAAAGGCAGAAAACAACACTTTGATAGTTTGATATAACTTGAGAACGAATGCAAAAAACAGTCCACTCTAAGAACAGGCCGCTTGGACACTTTCAGAACAGCTCTGTTAATGACTGAAAACAGCTCTCGAAGAGATTGTCAAAAGAGACTCCGAAAACGAAACGTTGATCACTTTTGAGCAAAAGGCTGCACACACGCAATTCAAGTTGCTCTGATTGTCATTTAGAGTAACATTATAGGATTATTCAACAACAAGTCAAAATGTGCTCGTGAAAGGCAGAAAACAACACTTTGATAGTTTGATATAACTTGAGAACGAATGCAAAAAACAGTCCACTCTCAGAACAGGCCGCTTGGACACTTTCAGAACAGCTCTGTTAATGACTGAAAACAGCTCTCGAAGAGATTGTCAAAAGAGACTCCGAAAACGAAACGTTGATCACTTTTGAGCAAAAGGCTGCACACACGCAATTCAAGTTGCTCTGATTGTCATTTAGAGTTACATTATAGGATTATTCAACAACAAGTCAAAATGTGCTCGTGAAAGGCAGAAAACAACACTTTGATAGTTTGATATAACTTGAGAACGAATGCAAAAAACAGTCCACTCTAAGAACAGGCCGCTTGGACACTTTCAGAACAGCTCTGTTAATGACTGAAAACAGCTCTCGAAGAGATTGTCAAAAGAGACTCCGAAAACGAAACGTTGATCACTTTTGAGCAAAAGGCTGCACACACGCAATTCAAGTTGCTCTGATTGTCATTTAGAGTTACATTATAGGATTATTCAACAACAAGTGAAAATGTGCTCGTGAAAGGCAGAAAACAACACTTTGATAATTTGATATAACTTGAGAACGAATGCAAAAAACAGTCCACTCTAAGAACAGGCCGCTTGGACACTTTCAGAACAGCTCTGTTAATGACTGAAAACAGCTCTCGAAGAGATTGTCAAAAGAGACTCCGAAAACGAAACGTTGATCACTTTTGAGCAAAAGGCTGCACACACGCAATTCAAGTTGCTCTGATTGTCATTTAGAGTAACATTATAGGATTATTCAACAACAAGTCAAAATGTGCTCGTGAAAGGCAGAAAACAACACTTTGATAGTTTGATATAACTTGAGAACGAATGCAAAAAACACAGTCCACTCTAAGAACAGGCCGCTTGGACACTTTCAGAACAGCTCTGTTAATGACTGAAAACAGCTCTCGAAGAGATTGTCAAAAGAGACTCCGAAAACGAAACGTTGATCACTTTTGAGCAAAAGGCTGCACACACGCAATTCAAGTTGCTCTGATTGTCATTTAGAGTTACATTATAGGATTATTCAACAACAAGTCAAAATGTGCTCGTGAAAGGCAGAAAACAACACTTTAATAGTTTGATATAACTTGAGAACGAATGCAAAAAACAGTCCTCTCTCAGAACAGGCCGCTTGGACACTTTCAGAACAGCTCTGTTAATGACTGAAAACAGCTCTCGAAGAGATTGTCAAAAGAGACTCCGAAAACGAAACGTTGATCACTTTTGAGCAAAAGGCTGCACACACGCAATTCAAGTTGCTCTGATTGTCATTTAGAGTTACATTATAGGATTATTCAACAACAAGTCAAAATGTGCTCGTGAAAGGCAGAAAACAACACTTTGATAGTTTGATATAACTTGAGAACGAATGCAAAAAACACAGTCCACTCTAAGAACAGGCCGCTTGGACATTTTCTGAACAGCTCTGTTAATGACTGAAAACAGCTCTCGAAGAGATTGTCAAAAGAGACTCCGAAAACGAAACGTTGATCACTTTTGAGCAAAAGGCTGCACACACGCAATTCAAGTTGCTCTGATTGTCATTTAGAGTTACATTATAGGATTATTCAACAACAAGTCAAAATGTGCTCGTGAAAGGCAGAAAACAACACTTTAATAGTTTGATATAACTTGAGAACGAATGCAAAAAACAGTCCTCTCTCAGAACAGGCCGCTTGGACACTTTCAGAACAGCTCTGTTAATGACTGAAAACAGCTCTCGAAGAGATTGTCAAAAGAGACTCCGAAAACGAAACGTTGATCACTTTTGAGCAAAAGGCTGCACACAAGCAATTCAAGTTGCTCTGATTGTCATTTAGAGTTACATTATAGGATTATTCAACAACAAGTCAAAATGTGCTCGTGAAAGGCAGAAAACAACACTTTGATAGTTTGATATAACTTGAGAACGAATGCAAAAAACAGTCCACTCTAAGAACAGGCCGCTTGGACACTTTCAGAACAGCTCTGTTAATGACTGAAAACAGCTCTCGAAGAGATTGTCAAAAGAGACTCTGAAAACGAAACGTTGATCACTTTTGAGCAAAAGGCTGCACACACGCAATTCAAGTTGCTCTGATTGTCATTTAGAGTTACATTATAGGATTATTCAACAACAAGTCAAAATGTGCTCGTGAAAGGCAGAAAACAACACTTTGATAGTTTGATATAACTTGAGAACGAATGCAAAAAACAGTCCACTCTAAGAACAGGCCGCTTGGACACTTTCAGAACAGCTCTGTTAATGACTGAAAACAGCTCTCGAAGAGATTGTCAAAAGAGACTCCGAAAACGAAACGTTGATCACTTTTGAGCAAAAGGCTGCACACACGCAATTCAAGTTGCTCTGATTGTCATTTAGAGTAACATTATAGGATTATTCAACAACAAGTCAAAATGTGCTCGTGAAAGGCAGAAAACAACACTTTGATAGTTTGATATAACTTGAGAACGAATGCAAAAAACAGTCCACTCTCAGAACAGGCCGCTTGGACACTTTCAGAACAGCTCTGTTAATGACTGAAAACAGCTCTCGAAGAGATTGTCAAAAGAGACTCTGAAAACGAAACGTTGATTACTTTTGAGCAAAAGGCTGCACACACGCAATTCAAGTTGCTCTGATTGTCATTTAGAGTAACATTATAGGATTATTCAACAACAAGTCAAAATGTGCTCGTGAAAGGCAGAAAACAACACTTTGATAGTTTGATATAACTTGAGAACGAATGCAAAAAACAGTCCACTCTCAGAACAGGCCGCTTGGACACTTTCAGAACAGCTCTGTTAATGACTGAAAACAGCTCTCGAAGAGATTGTCAAAAGAGACTCCGAAAACGAAACGTTGATCACTTTTGAGCAAAAGGCTGCACACACGCAATTCAAGTTGCTCTGATTGTCATTTAGAGTTACATTATATGATTATTCAACAACAAGTCAAAATGTGCTCGTGAAAGGCAGAAAACAACACTTTGAGAGTTTGATATAACTTGAGAACGAATGCAAAAAACAGTCCACTCTCAGAACAGGCCGCTTGGAAACTTTCAGAACAGCTCTGTTAATGACTGAAAACAGCTCTCGAAGAGATTGTCAAAAGAGACTCCGAAAACGAAACGTTGATCACTTTTGAGCAAAAGGCTGCACACACGCAATTCAAGTTGCTCTGATTGTCATTTAGAGTTACATTATAGGATTATTCAACAACAAGTCAAAATGTGCTCGTGAAAGGCAGAAAACAACACTTTGATAGTTTGATATAACTTGAGAACGAATGCAAAAAACAGTCCACTCTAAGAACAGGCCGCTTGGACACTTTCAGAACAGCTCTGTTAATGACTGAAAACAGCTCTCGAAGAGATTGTCAAAAGAGATTCCGAAAACGAAACGTTGATCACTTTTGAGCAAAAGGCTGCACACACGCAATTCAAGTTGCTCTGATTGTCATTTAGAGTAACATTATAGGATTATTCAACAACAAGTCAAAATGTGCTCGTGAAAGGCAGAAAACAACACTTTGATAGTTTGATATAACTTGAGAACGAATGCAAAAAACAGTCCACTCTCAGAACAGGCCGCTTGGACACTTTCAGAACAGCTCTGTTAATGACTGAAAACAGCTCTCGAAGAGATTGTCAAAAGAGACTCTGAAAACGAAACGTTGATTACTTTTGAGCAAAAGGCTGCACACACGCAATTCAAGTTGCTCTGATTGTCATTTAGAGTAACATTATAGGATTATTCAACAACAAGTCAAAATGTGCTCGTGAAAGGCAGAAAACAACACTTTGATAGTTTGATATAACTTGAGAACGAATGCAAAAAACAGTCCACTCTAAGAACAGGCCGCTTGGACACTTTCAGAACAGCTCTGTTAATGACTGAAAACAGCTCTCGAAGAGATTGTCAAAAGAGATTCCGAAAACGAAACGTTGATCACTTTTGAGCAAAAGGCTGCACACACGCAATTCAAGTTGCTCTGATTGTCATTTAGAGTAACATTATAGGATTATTCAACAACAAGTCAAAATGTGCTCGTGAAAGGCAGAAAACAACACTTTGATAGTTTGATATAACTTGAGAACGAATGCAAAAAACAGTCCACTCTCAGAACAGGCCGCTTGGACACTTTCAGAACAGCTCTGTTAATGACTGAAAACAGCTCTCGAAGAGATTGTCAAAAGAGACTCTGAAAACGAAACGTTGATTACTTTTGAGCAAAAGGCTGCACACACGCAATTCAAGTTGCTCTGATTGTCATTTAGAGTAACATTATAGGATTATTCAACAACAAGTCAAAATGTGCTCGTGAAAGGCAGAAAACAACACTTTGATAGTTTGATATAACTTGAGAACGAATGCAAAAAACAGTCCACTCTCAGAACAGGCCGCTTGGACACTTTCAGAACAGCTCTGTTAATGACTGAAAACAGCTCTCGAAGAGATTGTCAAAAGAGACTCCGAAAACGAAACGTTGATCACTTTTGAGCAAAAGGCTGCACACACGCAATACAAGTTGCTCTGATTGTCATTTAGAGTTACATTATAGGATTATTCAACAACAAGTCAAAATGTGCTCGTGAAAGGCAGAAAACAACACTTTGATAGTTTGATATAACTTGAGAACGAATGCAAAAAACAGTCCACTCTAAGAACAGGCCGCTTGGACACTTTCAGAACAGCTCTGTTAATGACTGAAAACAGCTCTCGAAGAGATTGTCAAAAGAGACTCTGAAAACGAAACGTTGATCACTTTTGAGCAAAAGGCTGCACACACGCAATTCAAGTTGCTCTGATTGTCATTTAGAGTTACATTATAGGATTATTCAACAACAAGTCAAAATGTGCTCGTGAAAGGCAGAAAACAACACTTTGATAGTTTGATATAACTTGAGAACGAATGCAAAAAACAGTCCACTCTAAGAACAGGCCGCTTGGACACTTTCAGAACAGCTCTGTTAATGACTGAAAACAGCTCTCGAAGAGATTGTCAAAAGAGACTCCGAAAACGAAACGTTGATCACTTTTGAGCAAAAGGCTGCACACACGCAATTCAAGTTGCTCTGATTGTCATTTAGAGTAACATTATAGGATTATTCAACAACAAGTCAAAATGTGCTCGTGAAAGGCAGAAAACAACACTTTGATAGTTTGATATAACTTGAGAACGAATGCAAAAAACAGTCCACTCTCAGAACAGGCCGCTTGGACACTTTCAGAACAGCTCTGTTAATGACTGAAAACAGCTCTCGAAGAGATTGTCAAAAGAGACTCTGAAAACGAAACGTTGATTACTTTTGAGCAAAAGGCTGCACACACGCAATTCAAGTTGCTCTGATTGTCATTTAGAGTAACATTATAGGATTATTCAACAACAAGTCAAAATGTGCTCGTGAAAGGCAGAAAACAACACTTTGATAGTTTGATATAACTTGAGAACGAATGCAAAAAACAGTCCACTCTCAGAACAGGCCGCTTGGACACTTTCAGAACAGCTCTGTTAATGACTGAAAACAGCTCTCGAAGAGATTGTCAAAAGAGACTCCGAAAACGAAACGTTGATCACTTTTGAGCAAAAGGCTGCACACACGCAATTCAAGTTGCTCTGATTGTCATTTAGAGTTACATTATATGATTATTCAACAACAAGTCAAAATGTGCTCGTGAAAGGCAGAAAACAACACTTTGAGAGTTTGATATAACTTGAGAACGAATGCAAAAAACAGTCCACTCTCAGAACAGGCCGCTTGGAAACTTTCAGAACAGCTCTGTTAATGACTGAAAACAGCTCTCGAAGAGATTGTCAAAAGAGACTCCGAAAACGAAACGTTGATCACTTTTGAGCAAAAGGCTGCACACACGCAATTCAAGTTGCTCTGATTGTCATTTAGAGTTACATTATAGGATTATTCAACAACAAGTCAAAATGTGCTCGTGAAAGGCAGAAAACAACACTTTGATAGTTTGATATAACTTGAGAACGAATGCAAAAAACAGTCCACTCTAAGAACAGGCCGCTTGGACACTTTCAGAACAGCTCTGTTAATGACTGAAAACAGCTCTCGAAGAGATTGTCAAAAGAGATTCCGAAAACGAAACGTTGATCACTTTTGAGCAAAAGGCTGCACACACGCAATTCAAGTTGCTCTGATTGTCATTTAGAGTAACATTATAGGATTATTCAACAACAAGTCAAAATGTGCTCGTGAAAGGCAGAAAACAACACTTTGATAGTTTGATATAACTTGAGAACGAATGCAAAAAACAGTCCACTCTCAGAACAGGCCGCTTGGACACTTTCAGAACAGCTCTGTTAATGACTGAAAACAGCTCTCGAAGAGATTGTCAAAAGAGACTCTGAAAACGAAACGTTGATTACTTTTGAGCAAAAGGCTGCACACACGCAATTCAAGTTGCTCTGATTGTCATTTAGAGTAACATTATAGGATTATTCAACAACAAGTCAAAATGTGCTCGTGAAAGGCAGAAAACAACACTTTGATAGTTTGATATAACTTGAGAACGAATGCAAAAAACAGTCCACTCTCAGAACAGGCCGCTTGGACACTTTCAGAACAGCTCTGTTAATGACTGAAAACAGCTCTCGAAGAGATTGTCAAAAGAGACTCCGAAAACGAAACGTTGATCACTTTTGAGCAAAAGGCTGCACACACGCAATACAAGTTGCTCTGATTGTCATTTAGAGTTACATTATAGGATTATTCAACAACAAGTCAAAATGTGCTCGTGAAAGGCAGAAAACAACACTTTGATAGTTTGATATAACTTGAGAACGAATGCAAAAAACAGTCCACTCTCAGAACAGGCCGCTTGGACACTTTCAGAACAGCTCTGTTAATGACTGAAAACAGCTCTCGAAGAGATTGTCAAAAGAGACTCCGAAAACGAAACGTTGATCACTTTTGAGCAAAAGGCTGCACACACGCAATTCAAGTTGCTCTGATTGTCATTTAGAGTTACATTATAGGATTATTCAACAACAAGTCAAAATGTGCTCGTGAAAGGCAGAAAACAACACTTTGATAGTTTGATATAACTTGAGAACGAATGCAAAAAACAGTCCACTCTAAGAATAGGCCGCTTGGACACTTTCAGAACAGCTCTGTTAATGACTGAAAACAGCTCTCGAAGAGATTGTCAAAAGAGACTCCGAAAACGAAACGTTGATCACTTTTGAGCAAAAGGCTGCACACACGCAATTCAAGTTGCTCTGATTGTCATTTAGAGTTACATTATAGGATTATTCAACAACAAGTCAAAATGTGCTCGTGAAAGGCAGAAAACAACACTTTGATAGTTTGATATAACTTGAGAACGAATGCAAAAAACAGTCCACTCTAAGAACAGGCCGCTTGGACACTTTCAGAACAGCTCTGTTAATGACTGAAAACAGCTCTCGAAGAGATTGTCAAAAGAGACTCTGAAAACGAAACGTTGATTACTTTTGAGCAAAAGGCTGCACACACGCAATTCAAGTTGCTCTGATTGTCATTTAGAGTTACATTATAGGATTATTCAACAACAAGTCAAAATGTGCTCGTGAAAGGCAGAAAACAACACTTTGATAGTTTGATATAACTTGAGAACGAATGCAAAAAACAGTCCACTCTAAGAACAGGCCGCTTGGACATTTTCAGAACAGCTCTGTTAATGACTGAAAACAGCTCTCGAAGAGATTGTCAAAAGAGACTCCGAAAACGAAACGTTGATCACTTTTGAGCAAAAGGCTGCACACACGCAATTCAAGTTGCTCTGATTGTCATTTAGAGTTACATTATAGGATTATTCAACAACAAGTCAAAATGTGCTCGTGAAAGGCAGAAAACAACACTTTGATAGTTTGATATAACTTGAGAACGAATGCAAAAAACAGTCCACTCTAAGAACAGGCCGCTTGGACACTTTCAGAACAGCTCTGTTAATGACTGAAAACAGCTCTCGAAGAGATTGTCAAAAGAGATTCCGAAAACGAAACGTTGATCACTTTTGAGCAAAAGGCTGCACACACGCAATTCAAGTTGCTCTGATTGTCATTTAGAGTAACATTATAGGATTATTCAACAACAAGTCAAAATGTGCTCGTGAAAGGCAGAAAACAACACTTTGATAGTTTGATATAACTTGAGAACGAATGCAAAAAACAGTCCACTCTCAGAACAGGCCGCTTGGACACTTTCAGAACAGCTCTGTTAATGACTGAAAACAGCTCTCGAAGAGATTGTCAAAAGAGACTCTGAAAACGAAACGTTGATTACTTTTGAGCAAAAGGCTGCACACACGCAATTCAAGTTGCTCTGATTGTCATTTAGAGTAACATTATAGGATTATTCAACAACAAGTCAAAATGTGCTCGTGAAAGGCAGAAAACAACACTTTGATAGTTTGATATAACTTGAGAACGAATGCAAAAAACAGTCCACTCTCAGAACAGGCCGCTTGGACACTTTCAGAACAGCTCTGTTAATGACTGAAAACAGCTCTCGAAGAGATTGTCAAAAGAGACTCCGAAAACGAAACGTTGATCACTTTTGAGCAAAAGGCTGCACACACGCAATACAAGTTGCTCTGATTGTCATTTAGAGTTACATTATAGGATTATTCAACAACAAGTCAAAATGTGCTCGTGAAAGGCAGAAAACAACACTTTGATAGTTTGATATAACTTGAGAACGAATGCAAAAAACAGTCCACTCTCAGAACAGGCCGCTTGGACACTTTCAGAACAGCTCTGTTAATGACTGAAAACAGCTCTCGAAGAGATTGTCAAAAGAGACTCCGAAAACGAAACGTTGATCACTTTTGAGCAAAAGGCTGCACACACGCAATTCAAGTTGCTCTGATTGTCATTTAGAGTTACATTATAGGATTATTCAACAACAAGTCAAAATGTGCTCGTGAAAGGCAGAAAACAACACTTTGATAGTTTGATATAACTTGAGAACGAATGCAAAAAACAGTCCACTCTAAGAATAGGCCGCTTGGACACTTTCAGAACAGCTCTGTTAATGACTGAAAACAGCTCTCGAAGAGATTGTCAAAAGAGACTCCGAAAACGAAACGTTGATCACTTTTGAGCAAAAGGCTGCACACACGCAATTCAAGTTGCTCTGATTGTCATTTAGAGTTACATTATAGGATTATTCAACAACAAGTCAAAATGTGCTCGTGAAAGGCAGAAAACAACACTTTGATAGTTTGATATAACTTGAGAACGAATGCAAAAAACAGTCCACTCTAAGAACAGGCCGCTTGGACACTTTCAGAACAGCTCTGTTAATGACTGAAAACAGCTCTCGAAGAGATTGTCAAAAGAGACTCTGAAAACGAAACGTTGATTACTTTTGAGCAAAAGGCTGCACACACGCAATTCAAGTTGCTCTGATTGTCATTTAGAGTTACATTATAGGATTATTCAACAACAAGTCAAAATGTGCTCGTGAAAGGCAGAAAACAACACTTTGATAGTTTGATATAACTTGAGAACGAATGCAAAAAACAGTCCACTCTAAGAACAGGCCGCTTGGACATTTTCAGAACAGCTCTGTTAATGACTGAAAACAGCTCTCGAAGAGATTGTCAAAAGAGACTCTGAAAACGAAACGTTGATCACTTTTGAGCAAAAGGCTGCACACACGCAATTCAAGTTGCTCTGATTGTCATTTAGAGTTACATTATATGATTATTCAACAACAAGTCAAAATGTGCTCGTGAAAGGCAGAAAACAACACTTTGATAGTTTGATATAACTTGAGAACGAATGCAAAAAACAGTCCACTCTAAGAACTGGCCGCTTGGACACTTTCAGAACAGCTCTGTTAATGACTGAAAACAGCTCTCGAAGAGATTGTCAAAAGAGACTCTGAAAACGAAACGTTGATTACTTTTGAGCAAAAGGCTGCACACACGCAATTCAAGTTGCTCTGATTGTCATTTAGAGTAACATTATAGGATTATTCAACAACAAGTCAAAATGTGCTCGTGAAAGGCAGAAAACAACACTTTGATAGTTTGATATAACTTGAGAACGAATGCAAAAAAACAGTCCACTCTAAGAACAAGCCGCTTGGACACTTTCAGAACAGCTCTGTTAATGACTGAAAACAGCTCTCGAAGAGATTGTCAAAAGAGACTCCGAAAACGAAACGTTGATCACTTTTGAGCAAAAGGCTGCACACACGCAATTCAAGTTGCTCTGATTGTCATTTAGAGTTACATTATAGGATTATTCAACAACAAGTCAAAATGTGCTCGTGAAAGGCAGAAAACAACACTTTGATAGTTTGATATAACTTGAGAACGAATGCAAAAAACAGTCCACTCTAAGAACAGGCCGCTTGGACACTTTCAGAACAGCTCTGTTAATGACTGAAAACAGCTCTCGAAGAGATTGTCAAAAGAGACTCTGAAAACGAAACGTTGATCACTTTTGAGCAAAAGGCTGCACACACGCAATTCAAGTTGCTCTGATTGTCATTTAGAGTTACATTATAGGATTATTCAACAACAAGTCAAAATGTGCTCGTGAAAGGCAGAAGACAACACTTTGATAGTTTGATATAACTTGAGAACGAATGCAAAAAACAGTCCACTCTAAGAACATGCCGCTTGGACACTTTCAGAACAGCTCTGTTAATGACTGAAAACAGCTCTCGAAGAGATTGTCAAAAGAGACTCCGAAAACGAAACGTTGATCACTTTTGAGCAAAAGGCTGCACACACGCAATTCAAGCTGCTCTGATTGTCATTTAGAGTTACATTATAGGAGCATTCAGCAACAAGTCAAAATGTGCTCCAGAAAAGCAGAAAACAACACTGATAGAACTTGAGAACGAATGCAAAAAACAGTCCACTCTCAGAACAGGCCGCTTGGACACTTTCAGAACAGCTCTGTTAATGACTGAAAACAGCTCTCGAAGAGATTGTCAAAAGAGACTCCGAAAACGAAACGTTGATCACTTTTGAGCAAAAGGCTGCACACACGCAATTCAAGTTGCTCTGATTGTCATTTAGAGTTACATTATAGGATTATTCAACAACAAGTCAAAATGTGCTCGTGAAAGGCAGAAAACAACACTTTGATAGTTTGATATAACTTGAGAACGAATGCAAAAAACAGTCCACTCTAAGAACAGGCCGCTTGGACACTTTCAGAACAGCTCTGTTAATGACTGAAAACAGCTCTCGAAGAGATTGTCAAAAGAGACTCTGAAAACGAAACGTTGATCACTTTTGAGCAAAAGGCTGCACACACGCAATTCAAGTTGCTCTGATTGTCATTTAGAGTTACATTATAGGATTATTCAACAACAAGTCAAAATGTGCTCGTGAAAGGCAGAAAACAACACTTTGATAGTTTGATATAACTTGAGAACGAATGCAAAAAACAGTCCACTCTAAGAACAGGCCGCTTGGACACTTTCAGAACAGCTCTGTTAATGACTGAAAACAGCTCTCGAAGAGATTGTCAAAAGAGACTCCGAAAACGAAACGTTGATCACTTTTGAGCAAAAGGCTGCACACACGCAATTCAAGTTGCTCTGATTGTCATTTAGAGTTACATTATAGGAGCATTCAGCAACAAGTCAAAATGTGCTCCAGAAAAGCAGAAAACAACACTGATAGAACTTGAGAACGAATGCAAAAACAGTCCACTCTCAGAACAGGCCGCTTGGACACTTTCAGAACAGCTCTGTTAATGACTGAAAACAGCTCTCGAAGAGATTGTCAAAAGAGACTCTGAAAACGAAACGTTGATTACTTTTGAGCAAAAGGCTGCACACACGCAATTCAAGTTGCTCTGATTGTCATTTAGAGTAACATTATAGGATTATTCAACAACAAGTCAAAATGTGCTCGTGAAAGGCAGAAAACAACACTTTGATAGTTTGATATAACTTGAGAACGAATGCAAAAAACAGTCCACTCTAAGAACAGGCCGCTTGGACACTTTCAGAACAGCTCTGTTAATGACTGAAAACAGCTCTCGAAGAGATTGTCAAAAGAGACTCCGAAAACGAAACGTTGATCACTTTTGAGCAAAAGGCTGCACACACGCAATTCAAGTTGCTCTGATTGTCATTTAGAGTTACATTATAGGATTATTCAACAACAAGTGAAAATGTGCTCGTGAAAGGCAGAAAACAACACTTTGATAGTTTGATATAACTTGAGAACGAATGCAAAAAACAGTCCACTCTAAGAACAGGCCGCTTGGACACTTTCAGAACAGCTCTGTTAATGACTGAAAACAGCTCTCGAAGAGATTGTCAAAAGAGACTCTGAAAACGAAACGTTGATCACTTTTGAGCAAAAGGCTGCACACACGCAATTCAAGTTGCTCTGATTGTCATTTAGAGTTACATTATAGGATTATTCAACAACAAGTCAAAATGTGCTCGTGAAAGGCAGAAGACAACACTTTGATAGTTTGATATAACTTGAGAACGAATGCAAAAAACAGTCCACTCTAAGAACAGGCCGCTTGGACACTTTCAGAACAGCTCTGTTAATGACTGAAAACAGCTCTCGAAGAGATTGTCAAAAGAGACTCCGAAAACGAAACGTTGATCACTTTTGAGCAAAAGGCTGCACACACGCAATTCAAGCTGCTCTGATTGTCATTTAGAGTTACATTATAGGAGCATTCAGCAACAAGTCAAAATGTGCTCCAGAAAAGCAGAAAACAACACTGATAGAACTTGAGAACGAATGCAAAAAACAGTCCACTCTCAGAACAGGCCGCTTGGACACTTTCAGAACAGCTCTGTTAATGACTGAAAACAGCTCTCGAAGAGATTGTCAAAAGAGACTCCGAAAACGAAACGTTGATCACTTTTGAGCAAAAGGCTGCACACACGCAATTCAAGTTGCTCTGATTGTCATTTAGAGTTACATTATAGGATTATTCAACAACAAGTCAAAATGTGCTCGTGAAAGGCAGAAAACAACACTTTAATAGTTTGATATAACTTGAGAACGAATGCAAAAAACAGTCCTCTCTCAGAACAGGCCGCTTGGACACTTTCAGAACAGCTCTGTTAATGACTGAAAACAGCTCTCGAAGAGATTGTCAAAAGAGACTCCGAAAACGAAACGTTGATCACTTTTGAGCAAAAGGCTGCACACACGCAATTCAAGTTGCTCTGATTGTCATTTAGAGTTACATTATAGGATTATTCAACAACAAGTCAAAATGTGCTCGTGAAAGGCAGAAAACAACACTTTAATAGTTTGATATAACTTGAGAACGAATGCAAAAAACAGTCCTCTCTCAGAACAGGCCGCTTGGACACTTTCAGAACAGCTCTGTTAATGACTGAAAACAGCTCTCGAAGAGATTGTCAAAAGAGACTCCGAAAACGAAACGTTGATCACTTTTGAGCAAAAGGCTGCACACACGCAATTCAAGTTGCTCTGATTGTCATTTAGAGTTACATTATAGGATTATTCAACAACAAGTCAAAATGTGCTCGTGAAAGGCAGAAAACAACACTTTGATAGTTTGATATAACTTGAGAACGAATGCAAAAAACAGTCCACTCTAAGAACAGGCCGCTTGGACACTTTCAGAACAGCTCTGTTAATGACTGAAAACAGCTCTCGAAGAGATTGTCAAAAGAGACTCTGAAAACGAAACGTTGATCACTTTTCAGCAAAAGGCTGCACACACGCAATTCAAGTTGCTCTGATTGTCATTTAGAGTTACATTATAGGATTATTCAACAACAAGTGAAAATGTGCTCGTGAAAGGCAGAAAACAACACTTTGATAGTTTGATATAACTTGAGAACGAATGCAAAAAACAGTCCACTCTAAGAACAGGCCGCTTGGACACTTTCAGAACAGCTCTGTTAATGACTGAAAACAGCTCTCGAAGAGATTGTCAAAAGAGACTCCGAAAACGAAACGTTGATCACTTTTGAGCAAAAGGCTGCACACACGCAATTCAAGTTGCTCTGATTGTCATTTAGAGTAACATTATAGGATTATTCAACAACAAGTCAAAATGTGCTCGTGAAAGGCAGAAAACAACACTTTGATAGTTTGATATAACTTGAGAACGAATGCAAAAAACACAGTCCACTCTAAGAACAGGCCGCTTGGACACTTTCAGAACAGCTCTGTTAATGACTGAAAACAGCTCTCGAAGAGATTGTCAAAAGAGATTCCGAAAACGAAACGTTGATCACTTTTGAGCAAAAGGCTGCACACACGCAATTCAAGTTGCTCTGATTGTCATTTAGAGTTACATTATAGGATTATTCAACAACAAGTCAAAATGTGCTCGTGAAAGGCAGAAAACAACACTTTGAGAGTTTGATATAACTTGAGAACGAATGCAAAAAACAGTCCACTCTCAGAACAGGCCGCTTGGAAACTTTCAGAACAGCTCTGTTAATGACTGAAAACAGCTCTCGAAGAGATTGTCAAAAGAGACTCCGAAAACGAAACGTTGATCACTTTTGAGCAAAAGGCTGCACACACGCAATTCAAGTTGCTCTGATTGTCATTTAGAGTTACATTATAGGATTATTCAACAACAAGTCAAAATGTGCTCGTGAAAGGCAGAAAACAACACTTTGATAGTTTGATATAACTTGAGAACGAATGCAAAAAACAGTCCACTCTCAGAACAGGCCGCTTGGACACTTTCAGAACAGCTCTGTTAATGACTGAAAACAGCTCTCGAAGAGATTGTCAAAAGAGACTCTGAAAACGAAACGTTGATTACTTTTGAGCAAAAGGCTGCACACACGCAATTCAAGTTGCTCTGATTGTCATTTAGAGTAACATTATAGGATTATTCAACAACAAGTCAAAATGTGCTCGTGAAAGGCAGAAAACAACACTTTGATAGTTTGATATAACTTGAGAACGAATGCAAAAAACAGTCCACTCTCAGAACAGGCCGCTTGGACACTTTCAGAACAGCTCTGTTAATGACTGAAAACAGCTCTCGAAGAGATTGTCAAAAGAGACTCCGAAAACGAAACGTTGATCACTTTTGAGCAAAAGGCTGCACACACGCAATACAAGTTGCTCTGATTGTCATTTAGAGTTACATTATAGGATTATTCAACAACAAGTCAAAATGTGCTCGTGAAAGGCAGAAAACAACACTTTGATAGTTTGATATAACTTGAGAACGAATGCAAAAAACAGTCCACTCTAAGAACAGGCCGCTTGGACACTTTCAGAACAGCTCTGTTAATGACTGAAAACAGCTCTCGAAGAGATTGTCAAAAGAGACTCTGAAAACGAAACGTTGATCACTTTTGAGCAAAAGGCTGCACACACGCAATTCAAGTTGCTCTGATTGTCATTTAGAGTTACATTATAGGATTATTCAACAACAAGTCAAAATGTGCTCGTGAAAGGCAGAAAACAACACTTTGATAGTTTGATATAACTTGAGAACGAATGCAAAAAACAGTCCACTCTAAGAACAGGCCGCTTGGACACTTTCAGAACAGCTCTGTTAATGACTGAAAACAGCTCTCGAAGAGATTGTCAAAAGAGACTCCGAAAACGAAACGTTGATCACTTTTGAGCAAAAGGCTGCACACACGCAATTCAAGTTGCTCTGATTGTCATTTAGAGTAACATTATAGGATTATTCAACAACAAGTCAAAATGTGCTCGTGAAAGGCAGAAAACAACACTTTGATAGTTTGATATAACTTGAGAACGAATGCAAAAAACAGTCCACTCTCAGAACAGGCCGCTTGGACACTTTCAGAACAGCTCTGTTAATGACTGAAAACAGCTCTCGAAGAGATTGTCAAAAGAGACTCTGAAAACGAAACGTTGATTACTTTTGAGCAAAAGGCTGCACACACGCAATTCAAGTTGCTCTGATTGTCATTTAGAGTAACATTATAGGATTATTCAACAACAAGTCAAAATGTGCTCGTGAAAGGCAGAAAACAACACTTTGATAGTTTGATATAACTTGAGAACGAATGCAAAAAACAGTCCACTCTCAGAACAGGCCGCTTGGACACTTTCAGAACAGCTCTGTTAATGACTGAAAACAGCTCTCGAAGAGATTGTCAAAAGAGACTCCGAAAACGAAACGTTGATCACTTTTGAGCAAAAGGCTGCACACACGCAATACAAGTTGCTCTGATTGTCATTTAGAGTTACATTATAGGATTATTCAACAACAAGTCAAAATGTGCTCGTGAAAGGCAGAAAACAACACTTTGATAGTTTGATATAACTTGAGAACGAATGCAAAAAACAGTCCACTCTCAGAACAGGCCGCTTGGACACTTTCAGAACAGCTCTGTTAATGACTGAAAACAGCTCTCGAAGAGATTGTCAAAAGAGACTCCGAAAACGAAACGTTGATCACTTTTGAGCAAAAGGCTGCACACACGCAATTCAAGTTGCTCTGATTGTCATTTAGAGTTACATTATAGGATTATTCAACAACAAGTCAAAATGTGCTCGTGAAAGGCAGAAAACAACACTTTGATAGTTTGATATAACTTGAGAACGAATGCAAAAAACAGTCCACTCTAAGAATAGGCCGCTTGGACACTTTCAGAACAGCTCTGTTAATGACTGAAAACAGCTCTCGAAGAGATTGTCAAAAGAGACTCCGAAAACGAAACGTTGATCACTTTTGAGCAAAAGGCTGCACACACGCAATTCAAGTTGCTCTGATTGTCATTTAGAGTTACATTATAGGATTATTCAACAACAAGTCAAAATGTGCTCGTGAAAGGCAGAAAACAACACTTTGATAGTTTGATATAACTTGAGAACGAATGCAAAAAACAGTCCACTCTAAGAACAGGCCGCTTGGACATTTTCAGAACAGCTCTGTTAATGACTGAAAACAGCTCTCGAAGAGATTGTCAAAAGAGACTCCGAAAACGAAACGTTGATCACTTTTGAGCAAAAGGCTGCACACACGCAATTCAAGTTGCTCTGATTGTCATTTAGAGTTACATTATAGGATTATTCAACAACAAGTCAAAATGTGCTCGTGAAAGGCAGAAAACAACACTTTGATAGTTTGATATAACTTGAGAACGAATGCAAAAAACAGTCCACTCTAAGAACAGGCCGCTTGGACACTTTCAGAACAGCTCTGTTAATGACTGAAAACAGCTCTCGAAGAGATTGTCAAAAGAGATTCCGAAAACGAAACGTTGATCACTTTTGAGCAAAAGGCTGCACACACGCAATTCAAGTTGCTCTGATTGTCATTTAGAGTAACATTATAGGATTATTCAACAAGTCAAAATGTGCTCGTGAAAGGCAGAAAACAACACTTTGATAGTTTGATATAACTTGAGAACGAATGCAAAAAACAGTCCACTCTCAGAACAGGCCGCTTGGACACTTTCAGAACAGCTCTGTTAATGACTGAAAACAGCTCTCGAAGAGATTGTCAAAAGAGACTCTGAAAACGAAACGTTGATTACTTTTGAGCAAAAGGCTGCACACACGCAATTCAAGTTGCTCTGATTGTCATTTAGAGTAACATTATAGGATTATTCAACAACAAGTCAAAATGTGCTCGTGAAAGGCAGAAAACAACACTTTGATAGTTTGATATAACTTGAGAACGAATGCAAAAAACAGTCCACTCTCAGAACAGGCCGCTTGGACACTTTCAGAACAGCTCTGTTAATGACTGAAAACAGCTCTCGAAGAGATTGTCAAAAGAGACTCCGAAAACGAAACGTTGATCACTTTTGAGCAAAAGGCTGCACACACGCAATACAAGTTGCTCTGATTGTCATTTAGAGTTACATTATAGGATTATTCAACAACAAGTCAAAATGTGCTCGTGAAAGGCAGAAAACAACACTTTGATAGTTTGATATAACTTGAGAACGAATGCAAAAAACAGTCCACTCTCAGAACAGGCCGCTTGGACACTTTCAGAACCGCTCTGTTAATGACTGAAAACAGCTCTCGAAGAGATTGTCAAAAGAGACTCCGAAAACGAAACGTTGATCACTTTTGAGCAAAAGGCTGCACACACGCAATTCAAGTTGCTCTGATTGTCATTTAGAGTTACATTATAGGATTATTCAACAACAAGTCAAAATGTGCTCGTGAAAGGCAGAAAACAACACTTTGATAGTTTGATATAACTTGAGAACGAATGCAAAAAACAGTCCACTCTAAGAATAGGCCGCTTGGACACTTTCAGAACAGCTCTGTTAATGACTGAAAACAGCTCTCGAAGAGATTGTCAAAAGAGACTCCGAAAACGAAACGTTGATCACTTTTGAGCAAAAGGCTGCACACACGCAATTCAAGTTGCTCTGATTGTCATTTAGAGTTACATTATAGGATTATTCAACAACAAGTCAAAATGTGCTCGTGAAAGGCAGAAAACAACACTTTGATAGTTTGATATAACTTGAGAACGAATGCAAAAAACAGTCCACTCTAAGAACAGGCCGCTTGGACACTTTCAGAACAGCTCTGTTAATGACTGAAAACAGCTCTCGAAGAGATTGTCAAAAGAGACTCTGAAAACGAAACGTTGATTACTTTTGAGCAAAAGGCTGCACACACGCAATTCAAGTTGCTCTGATTGTCATTTAGAGTTACATTATAGGATTATTCAACAACAAGTCAAAATGTGCTCGTGAAAGGCAGAAAACAACACTTTGATAGTTTGATATAACTTGAGAACGAATGCAAAAAACAGTCCACTCTAAGAAC
>NW_027663223.1:15000-17884 GCF_963989245.1 Nansenia antarctica | reverse complement strand
CACATGTAGCCCTACACTAAGTAGCTAGCTGTGCAGGAAGAGTATTGTGTTCAGGTTGCTTGGCAACAGTCCAGTTCAGGTCCAAGAGCGAGTTCAGTGGCAGAACTATTTGTGTTGGCGGGGCCAAATAAATGATTAAATAAACGAATAAAACATGTTGACGCTTATTACTGTTAACTAATAAATGCCGCTTGTAGGACTGTTGTATAAAAGCAATATCACAGTCGAGGTCGTGCTGTTATACTGGATATCAGCACGGCTGTGATTGTCTTATCGGCCTGCGGCCTCGTACCTACGACCCAATCACAGCCGTGCCTGGTATTCAGTATAACACACTGCCTCTCCTGTGATGCTGCTTAAATAACAGCAGTGTCCAGTAGAATCTTACTTGTGTTTATTTTATTTTTTTGAGTTATTCTTTCTGAATAACTGGGACAGACCCACTCATATTTTTTCATTGTATTGGACAGATACAGTGAAGACAGACAGGAAAGTAAGGAGGAGAAGGGAGAGAGAGGGGGCATGTCAGCAGGGCATGGGCTGGATTCGAACCCATGCCGACATGGGCATAATGTGTACACAGCCTGATCATTTGGTCCGCATGTCGGCAACCAATCAAAATGTTCAGACTTTCCTTTTGAAACACGGAACTACGTTTCAACGTTGTTGAGAATCACTAAGCCAAAATACTGCAACAACGCAATGGATTGGGTGAGTAATCCCCACTGCTACCTAGTTAACTACAACACTACTTTACATTGTTAGCAGGCTCACAAAACAAGCTGTGGTCTAGCACCATGGCCTGGGGTGGTCCAGGGGTCTAGCACCATGGCCTGGGGTGGTCCAGTGGTCTAGCCCCATGGCCTGGGGAAGGTCCAGTGGTCTAGCCCCATGGCCTGGGGTGGTCCCAGTGGTCTAGCACCGTGGCCTGGGGTGCTCCAGTGGTCTAGTACCATGGCCTGGGGGTGGTCCAGTGGTCTAGCACCATGGCCTGGGGTGGTCCATTGATGTGCGAATCGCAATTACAAGGAATATCCGACGTGTCCACTTAGATCACAGTCTAAACTACAGATATCCGATATTTGTATCAGATTCATTTCCACATATGATCGAGGCCTGAAATGGATCTGAGAATATCACATTCAATGTGCTTTTTTACTGCTTAAAAAGGTCATGAAGGTCATGAGTATGAGTCCCTCCCTCCCTCCCTCCCCTCCCTCCCTCTCCCCCTCCCCTCCCTCCCTCCCTCCCCCCTCCCTCCCTACCTGTGTTTGAGGAACAACCACTGGAGGAACCACAGGGTCATGAGTATGAGTCCGTTGGCCTCTGTGACGGTGAAGGCCCAGGCCCGGCGGTCCACGCAGTCGAAGAACTTGTCCGGCAGCGGCGGGGCCAGCGCCGGGTCGGGGGACCCT
Organism: Nansenia antarctica; assembly: GCF_963989245.1. Lineage (NCBI taxonomy): Eukaryota > Metazoa > Chordata > Actinopteri > Argentiniformes > Microstomatidae > Nansenia > Nansenia antarctica. Next base: position 16,469 of record NW_027663223.1, on the reverse strand, counting down.
CTCGTGGACCACGGTGATCACCGCGCTGGTCAGCACCAGGCTAGCCGCCGCGTACACCAGAGCCACGCCCGTCCTCCACCACTCAGAGGGCAGAGGGTCGCCTCCCCCCTCCCCCTCCCCCCCTCCTCCCCCCCCCCCACCCCACCCCCACCCACCACCGAGATCTTCACGTAGTCTCTGCGGTGTCGTCGGATACCGTTGCCGAGCGACCGGACGAGGCGGCTGGACTTGCTTAGCGACGAACTCCACGACGACGACGACGAACTCCGACGGTTGTTGTTGTTGCTGTTACGCTTGCTGCTGCTGCTGCTGTTGTTGTTGTTGTTGTTGCCGTGGTCGGTTGTTGTTGTTGTTGTTGCTACGGCGACAGGGCAGTTAGAGGGAGGGGGAGGGGGAGGGGGAGGGGGAGGGGGAGGGGACTCCGTCGTTACGGAGACCTCCAGGTGTGTGTGTGTGTCCCTCTGCTCCCCCGCCCCCCGCCCCCCCCCCTCCTCCTCCTCCTCCTCGTCCTCCTGAACCAGTTCTGGAGCGGCCATGACACTACACACTCCGCTGGCCAATCACAAGGCTGCAAGCTGTCTGTGCCCTCCAGGGAGTGTGTGTGTGTGTGAGTCTTCTAGAGAGGTGAGAGCCGCGATGACTTCAGCAGGTTATCAGCTCCAGACAGGTTCAGTATCAGTCACCTGCAAACGCAAACACACATGTAACTGGTCACACACACACACACACACACACACACACACACACACTCTTCTAACTAGCCACAGGCAGCAGGAAAGCTGCTTCTCTGGAGTGTGTGTGTCTGTGTGGAGACCACATCATCAGATATGGGCAATGTTGTATCCTTCCTGCTACACACACACACACACCTACACACCTACACCACACACACACACACACACCTACACACACACACACCTACACACACACACACCTACACAGACACACCTACACACCTACACACACACACCTACACACACACACACACCTACACACCTACACACACACACACACACCTACACACACACACCTACACACACACACACACACACACACACACACCTACACACCTACACACACACACACCTACACACACACACACACACACACACACACACACCTACACACACACACTAGGGATGCACGATATTATCGGCACCGATATTTATCGGCCCGATATTGAGGAATTAATGTTTATCGGTATCGGTATTTATTATAAAATTAGCCGATATTTAAACCGATAATATGAAGCCGGAAATATTTCTGCTTCCGGTTTCCGGTTTCCGCACTCTGCTTCCGGGTTCCGCGCTCAGGCACGCAGTTTGTATAGACGAGACGCGAGCGAAACATGCCTTCCCCTGTGTGGACATTCTTCACAATTTCTAAGGCAGATGTTGCGTTTGCAATTTGCAATACATGTTCAACAAAAGTTCGGAGAGGAGGGCAAAGGGCAAAGAGTTACAACAGAA
>NW_027663224.1:12500-15000 GCF_963989245.1 Nansenia antarctica | reverse complement strand
CAGATCACATTATTTCCACTTTCCACTTGACTTGCATTACCCAGCCAAGACATCTGTGCAGTTGACCATACCTGTACCTCCCAGGCATACACAGCAGTGTGTGTGTGTGTGTGTGTGTGTGTGTGTGTGTGTGTGTGTGTGTGTGTGTGTACGTGTGTGTGTGTGTGTGTGTGTGTGTGCGTGTGTGTGTGTGTGTGTGTGTGTGTGTCTGTGTGTCTGTGTGTCTGTGTGTGTGTGTCTGTGTGTGTGTGTGTGTGTGTGTGTGTGTCTGTGTGTGTGTGTGTGTGTGTGTTGTGTGTGTACACTTGTGTGTACGTGTGTGTGTGTGTACGTCTGTGTCTGTGTCTGTGTGTGTGTGTGTGTGTGTGTGTGTGTGTGCGTGTGTGTGTACGTGTGTGTACGTGTGTGTGTACAGGCCTATTATAAATTATAGTTGCACAGTTGTTGAGTCAGTGATAGTGCTCTGTGTGCGTGTGTGTGTGTGTGTGTGCGTGTGTGCGTGTGTGTGTGTGTGTGTGTGCGTGTGTGTGTGTGCGCAGGCCTGTTATGAGTGAATAGGTCCATACATGGGAGTGTGTTCTCCGTCCTGCAGCAGCAGAGCCTCGTGTGTCTCTGGTCTGACACTGCCTATCAGCCTCAGCTCTCCCTAACGCTCTGCTGCTTCCAGCTGTGCTGAGGTTATCTGATTCCCAGCTGATAAGGCTGTGTGTGTGTGTGTGTGTGTGTGTGTGTGTGTGTGAGAGTTACACGTCTTGGTGTGTTGGAATGACTCTGGTCTGTGTCTCAGTGTGCTCTGGGCTCGACTCCCAGAATGCATTTTGATATGTGTGTGAGCGGGATGCCTCCGAGCGGGTGGTGGTGTGTGTGTGTGTGTGTGTGCGTGTGTGTGTGTGTGTGCGTGTGCGTGTACGCCTGTTTCTGTGGAGTTGGCTGAGGTGCAATAACCTGTCAATTCCTTAGCCGATATGTTCTCACAACCTCTCCACCTTAGGCTATATGACCCCCCCCCACACACACACACACACACCTCATCACTCACCTCCACCCCCAGCTCCCCTACCCTTCCTCCCCATCCCTCCCTAGCCCCGCCCTCAGCCCCACCCCCAGCCCCCCCCCTCCCCAGCTCCACCCCCCAGGCAGCCATAGATCTCCTCCAAGCTGTCAGCACCTAATTGGGCTTCCCAGAGGGCCCCCTGTGTCACACCAGCCCATAATGCATCGCCTAGGTAACCGACTCCGTCTGACTGCTGACATCACTGGCAGTGAAGAGAGAGAGAGAGGGAGAGAGAGAGAGAGAGAGAGAGAGGGAGAGAGGGAGAGAGGGAGAGAGGGAGAGAGGGAGAGAGAGAGAGAGAGAGAGAGAGAGAGAGAGAGAGAGAGAGAGAGAGAGAGGCTTTTTTGATTGTTTGCGTATGTTTGTCATTTGTGTGTGTGTGTGTGTGTGGTCTATATCGGAGCATGCCACTTGGATATGTGTCTTTGCACACCACTATCTATAATATAGTATGTGTTTGTGTGCGAGAGAGTGTCTGAGTGTGTGTTATATGGTAATGGTAACAAGCGTGTTTCACCAAGTCTCACCATTCACACCAGGCTGAACCAACGGTTACAGTGGAGGTCTACGGAGCAACGGCCACCAGACGCTCTCGTCTCTCTTTGGTTTCTATCGTCGTACCCACCGTCCTCTCATGAAGCAACAAACGGCCTGATACCTACATGGACACACCGTCCAGTAACACACCAGGAACACACCACCACCACCACCTCAACATCCTCCACCACTTCTGGGAATTGCTTCTCTCATGTACATGGAATTGCGCTCTTGAACGGTTGCCAACGTGCTGATTCCAATCCCAATCCCATGCTCTCCCCCCCATCCCCCCACACACACTTCCACCCCCCCCCCCCCCCCCCCCCCCCACGCCAGACCTCATAACAAGTCTTAATTTGTTGGGAATATGATTGCCCCCGCACTGCGCTGACACACTCGGTCGGTCCGCAGGCTTTTACGGGGACCCTGGCCCCCGGCTGCTCTCTGATTGGCTGGTCGGGGGCTCGCGCGTTAGGCTCCCTCTACTAGCCCCTGGTGTGGCTTGTTTAAACACACACACTCACACACACACACACACACTCTGCGCCGGGGCATTCAGAAGCTGTCAGGTGGAATTCTTCAGCAAGTGCATTCACACTCGAGCCCGGAGGGGGGCGGGGTCCTGGAGCCCAGGGTTCTAATCCACTTAATACTCCTTAATGAACCCATCGCTAGACACACACACACACACACACACACACACACACACACGGACATGAGGACAGCGTGCATCCCGCTATGGCGTTTGATGCAGAATCTTCAAACCGTTGACAGGTTTTCGACGTAGATATACTGTACTGACTGTGTGCGCGTGCTTAAAAGTACGTTTGTGTGTCTCTCTCTCAGTGTATCTGGTAGCTGTGTGTGTGTACTTGTGTGGTTGGTGCGTGTGTCTGTGCGTGTGTCGAG
>NW_027663224.1:0-7500 GCF_963989245.1 Nansenia antarctica | reverse complement strand
ACACATACACACACACACACACGTACACACACACATACACACACACACACACACACACACACTCACTCACACATACACACACACACACACACGTACACATACACATACACACACACACACACGTACACACACACACACACACACACGTACATGCACCAGCCAAGGCCATGTGACTCAGTCCCATGTGTGTCACAGCCAGCAGAGTCCCGTCCCTGGAAGCTGAATGACACAGATGGTCGTGGGGCCTGGGAGCAGATGCTGAGCTGTCATGGAATGTAGAGATGGAGGGAGGAGGAGGGGGGAGAGGAGGGGAGAGAGAGGGGGAGAGGGGAGAGGAGTAGTGGAGGGGTTGAGAAATCTCACCCTCTCGCGTGTGTGTGTCACTCTTACCTACCCTTCCCCATGGCAACCAAGGCCCTCAGCGAGTCGACGAGTTCCAGTTTTGTTTTTCCGAAAAACCTGTTTGCGACGAGAGCAACGAACGCAACGAACGCACTCACGGGGAGAAAGACGAGGCCCAATCTCTACTCACTCTGCCTCGTGTTGTTGGACCACGTCGTTCAACTGGGCTATGTTTGCAAAACCACAACAATGTGTTAATGTGTTTTCTGTTCTGGGCCCACCACTCCGTACTATGACTTGTGAGTGGCGTCTCATGTGGATCTGGTTGCATTTGATTACGTTTCCCTCTGTACCTAACCAGATCAGCTCTGGCAGTCGGTGGAATACCTCAGTGTCTCGCAGGCCGTTTTTTTCATTGGATTCAAACCTTCGTGATTTCACTTTCTTTGACTTTGATGCATGAAAGATGTACTGGTCTTCTACTCTCAGGGTTCGACAGTAACACTTTGACAAAAAATATTCGCCGGGTTTGTTTGCGCAAGCCCAACGCTGGATCCTGGATATTTTTACCTGTGTGCAGGAAGAACAACAGACGGCGCAGGCGCCAGACCAGACTAGATGATCGTGAGTGGCGCCTGCGCCGTCTGTTGTTTGAACCATTTCATGCATTGGTGAGGGCAGCTTCAAGCGTTCCAATGCACACTTCTATCTCCCATGATCCTTTGGAGTTTGCGCCATCCTGGCGGTGTTGTGTTATGTTATATAGGAGGGCCAGAGAAGACACACACACACACACACACACACACACACTCACACTCATACTCACACACACACACACACACACACACACACACACACACACACACTCGCTCTGGACTCAAAGGCAGGCAGGCTTTACGGAGCTGAACCAGGCCTGTGTGCCGGGCCGTTATATGAGGCAGGGCTGAGAGACAGAGTAAGCACTGGAGGTATGTGCCTTTTATACACCCTGGCGTGGAGCGTGAGCATGTGCCTAGCAGATTTGTGGCTCACCCCCACTGAACCCTGGGATATGAATATGGAGGCACTGCCTCGAGGGGACAAGCCTCACTACAGAAGAACTGAGAAGACTGAAGACTATCTATCTATCTCTTTCTCTTTCTCTCTCTTATTCTGTCTCTCATTCCTCCTAGCGATGATAATCCGAGGGTAGGTTTAAGCAATATCACACGAGAGGGAGTCCTGTTATACTGAATATCAGCACGGCTGTGATTGGCTCGTAGGTACGAGGCCGCAGGCCTATAACAGCACGACCTCGAGTGTGATATTGCTTTTATACAACCGTTTTACAGCGCAATTTATTAGTTAACATTAATACGTGACAACAGATTATGATTTGTTTGTTTATTTAATCATTTATTTCGGCTCCGTCAACAAAAAATAGTTCCGCAACTGGACTGTTGCCTAGTAACCTGAACACAAACATCTGCAGGCGAGCTACTTTGTATTAACGGTCATTTCTGAGTGATACATAATAGTTAAAAGTCCCAGTGCTGTTATACTGTATATCAGCACTCATGGAATGCCTCTTGTCCAATCAAATTACTTGGTCGGAACTAGCCTAACTGTTGTATAATTATATATACTGTACGTCCAGTCAGGCATCTGTTAGGCCACCCATATGTAATACCTGGACAGTGAATCCCTCACCCCACTTCAGGTATCTGCCCCGATAACACACGCACGCACACACACGCATGCACACGCACACGCACACACTCTCTCTCTCTCACTCGCTCGCTCACAGCTGGAATCCGCCTCAGTGTCAGTTCGAGTCTGCCTCTCCGTCCTCGCCTCTCAGCCCTCCCATCACTATAAACGGCTTATCAATATAAATCTGACCATGTGCGGCACTCAGACGCTCCATCTCTGCCTGCCACACACACACACACACACACACACACACACACACACACTCACAGAGTGTCTGCCAGAGGTGTAAAACCCAGCCATAAATCAGTACCAGGATCAGTGGCTTCCCAGAACCCATCTCTCTCTCTGTTTCTCTCTCTCTCTCTGTCTCTCTCTCTCTGTCTCTCTCTCTCTCTCTCTCTCTCTCTCTCTCTCTGTCTCTCTCTCTCTGTCTCTCTCTCTCTCCCTCTCTCTCTCTCTCTCCCTCTCTCTGTCTCTCTCTCCCTCTGTCTCTCTCTCTGTCTCTCTCTCTCTCTCTCTCTCTGTCTCTCTCTCTCTCTCTCTCTCTCTCCCTCTCTCTGTCTCTCTCTCCCCCTCTCTCTCTCTCTCTCTCTCTCTCTCTCTCTCTCTCTCTCTCTCTCTCTCTCTCTCTCTGTTGCTGCAGTCTGGAAAAGGTTGAATTCATCAGCACCGTAATAAAACACAGGTGTCTGTTATTCTACTTCTGAAACTCCTGGGCTCTCCAACCACTGGAACCAGAGGCTCTCCTCACCATATAAGCAGAACGTTCTAGTTTTTAGTGACGTTGAACAACAAACATTGTGTTAAAGTAGTTAGCGAGGAGAAATATAGCCTTTTTATTTTAGGACACATTTACAATTTAGGAAAGACAAGTAGTTGTTAAATCAACCCCAATAGGGATAGAATAATAATAAAGTAATTTATTAGACAGAGGAAAACATCACAGTCAAATACACTTCAGTAGAAATTAGATTATTTGCACCCCAGTTCACCCCTCAGTTTACACCTTCAGTGAGTACCTCCCTCTCCATTTTCCATGCCTTATCATGACTTGAGACGTAGACCTTTTCCTCCAGCCTACCTCTCACCAGCCTCACACACGCCAGCGCAGGCAGCCGCCCCCTGCGTCTTAGACACCCGTAGCTAACAGGACAGAGAATACTTCCTACCGAAATGACATCACCACGTGGAAGTACCTGGTACCTGCACAATGTGTTCATTTGTGACCAATCCATATCTGAGGAAACAGGGTGGAAAGGGACGTGCTGCTACAGGGATCTGAGCGACAGGACTGAGTGACTTGCAAGAGTGATGTACCGGTAGTTTTATATCATTTTATACGGAGAAATGTAAGTCTCTCTACAGTTTGGTGAATCTAGCAGCACTCAAGGAAGGCCCATTTCCTTCCTGTAAGGGACGGGCCAAGATCTGTGGCGCAGTGAATAATTCTGACTATGGACAGGGCCCATAACTTGTGTAATCACGGATTCGTATAATATGATTGGTTCCCAAGAATAGTGACCTCATGACCACGGACAGTTCTATAAATATGAGTCCCACCCATCGTTGGGGGCTTTTTGCTTTTGGGGCTATTGCTTTCTTGCTTATTGGTCTGCTCGTTTCTCTCTGCGCTCATGTGACTTTGCTTAATAAAAGGCCTCTTTGGAGACAATTGATCTAAGCTCTTTGTGCTTTATACGTTCTACTAAATCTATTAGGAATCAATTAAATCCACAACAAGATCCTCGTGTCACAGCAGAGGAAGAGAAAGGCAGAGGAGGAGTTGGGGTCTGCACGGAGGAGACGACAACGTGTGACCTCTGACCTGCGGTGGCTCAGTACTGAGGGGGGGAAGGGGGAGATATGGGAGATATGGGTTTACTGCCTGGCACAGTAACTGTTGTTTGTATAAATAGTAGTAGTAGCAGCCAGCAAGAAAGCCTTAACAAGAAAATGGTTCCAGCCCAAACCTCCAACCAAGACTGACTGGATAGAGATTGTGAGAAATATTCAAAGCATGGAGAGAATTGCCTTTTCACTAAATCAACAGGCCGAGAAATTCTTAAAATATTGGGGAAAATGTGTTTGGGTGTGTGTTTGAGACCTTAGGAGGTGATGTTTACTGAGTCATGACTGTTTGACCTGACGTGTGAATGAATTAATGAATTAATTAATTAATGAATGAATGAATGGTCTTTATTGTCATTGATATAGTACAGGTACCAAACAATGAAATTTGGGTATTACCATTACTGTAATATTTGTATGAATGCATGGATGACCAATTGCTTTTTCCACTGTATTTTGTTGTTGTATTATTATTATTATTATTATAATTTGTATGTGACTATAAAAATAAAGTATATAAAACAAAACAAAATTTGCAATGTCTTTTTTGAGTGAATCTCCTTGATATATCCCAATAGATATCTCCTTGGGGAATCAAGTTTGGAATCAAACAGGCCCAAACCCTAAAAATATTTTAAACTAAGCTAAAAAACCTTCATGTTTTGCAGCAGTTATGATTCAACATAACAACAAACACTTCACTATTTATTATCTTGTTATTTATTGTCTTATCTATTTCTTTTCTATATATATGTTACGGTACATGTGGGAATACGGTACATGTGGGAAAACTAGGGTTAGGGTTAGGTGCTAGGGTGCTACGGTTAGGGTTAGGGTTAGGGGTAGGGGTAGGGTTAGGGGTAGGGTTAGACATGGCTGGCATCTCTCCCATGTACCAAGTCGACGTAGCACCTAACCCTAACCCTAGTTTTCCCACATGTACCGTATTCCCACATGTACCGTAACATATATATATATAATAATAATCATTTTTATTTTCTTACAGTTTTTTTAATGCTGTATTTTAAAGCACTTTCAATTGCCTCTGTTGTATGAAATGTGCTATACAAATAAACTTGCCGCGTGTGTGCGTGCGTGCGTGCGTGTGCGTGTGTGTGCTCGCAGGCCATGACATTGATTTCCTCTCTATGTAACTTCCTGTGTGAGCCGATGGAGCGTTTCCAGTAGCAGGTCTCCGTCCCACTCTGAACACATCCTGAACTCTCTCCATCCCTCCATCCCTCCATCCCCCCATCCCTCTCTCCCCCCATCCCTCTCTCCCCCATCCCTCTCTCCCCCCATCCCTCTATCCCCCATCCTTCTCTCCCCCCATCCCTCTCTCCCCCCATCCCTCTCTCCCCCATCCCTCTCTCCCCCCATCCCTGAGCCCCTGACCACAGCCCCTCCTCTCATTTATTAATCATCAGCTGAGAAAGAGAGAGATCAGGAAGGGGTGTGGGAGAGAGCAATGCTTGGTTATAAATACACACACACACACACACACACACACACCCACCCTCCACCTCTCCATCCCTCCATGGTCCAGATACATACTCCCTGTTTGTGTGGATGACATGATGTCATATTGCTCAGGAGAGAGGGAACGGTGGCTTAACTCTGGTGTGTAAATAGGATCCTAATATGGGCGGCTGTGGCGCAGGAGGTAGAGCCGCCGTCTAATGATCGCAAGGTTGGCAGATCGGCGGTTCGAGTCGAGTCCCGGCTGGCCACATGTCGAAGTGTCCTTGGGCAAGAACCCCAAATTGCTCCCAGTGAGCGGGCCGGCCGGCGCCTTGCATGGTAGCTTGCCGCCATTGGTGTGTGAATCAATGTGTGTGTGAACGGGTGAATGAGAGGCCGTTGTAAAACGCTTTGGATAAAGGCGCTATATAAGTGCAGTCCATTTACCATCCTCATGACAGCGATGTGTGAGGGGTCTTAACGGTCCATACCATAATCATGTTGTTGTCTCTGTTCTCAGATCCCCTTCGCTCTGGTCCAGTTCCCTCTTTGGGAATATCTAAAGGTATGTAATCATTTATCTTCTCTCTCTCTTTCGCTCTCCTCCTCCCCCCTTTCCTCTTTCTTTCTCTCTCTCTCTCTCTGTGTGCTGCAATTTGTCTCTATAATGCTCCAGTAGTAAAGCTATAACAGTGTGCTTATACCCCTGACACATTTACTACTTACTCGGCCCCCTATTCACCCATATCGCCACGGTGATAGAAATTGGAAAATTACACCCCGGTTTAATGGGTCGCCACAGCTACCATCCAAATGGAGCTGTAATTTGTCATGATCCCCGACCACGGCCAAACCATATCTCTCCCTCTCTCTCTCTCTCTCTCTGTCTCTCTCTCTGTCTCTCTCTCTCTCTCTCTCTCTGTCTCCCTCTCTCTCTCTCTCTCTCTCTCTCTCTCTCTCTCTCTCTCTCTCTCTCTCTCTCTGTCTCTTCCCCTTTTTCTCTCCATTGTCTGGCCCTGGACACATAAAAAGCTGTTTCTCTTTCGGCAGCGTTTGCGAGGGTGACATCATGTCTCGGGGGCAGAACATTCCATTAATGCTAGGCCCGAACGGGCAGTAGAGCAGCATGGACCAGGAGAGGAGGGGGGGGGCACAATAAGACACACAGCTGGAAGGGAGGCAGGGAGAGAGGGAGAGAGAGAGAGGGAGAGAGAGAGAGAGAGACTTTGAGTAGTCCTCCTAATAAGATGTGTCATTCACAAGCGTCTCTTTGTCACCCGTCTCAAAGGCCTTCTCTCCAGGCCATCTGCACACAGCCACTAGAGAGCTTCACTCTACTCGCCTTGCCAGAGATGGAATCTGGCCTCCCTCCTCCTCCTCCTTCTCCTTCCCTCTTTCCCCCCCCCTTTTCTTTCTTCTACGCACTCCTTTCTTTCTCCTCTCCTATCGCCCCCCTCATGTGTCTGTCTCCCTCTCCCCTCCTATCATGTCCCCTGTCTCGTGTTTCTCCTCTCTCCTCTCTCCTTTCCCATCACTCCTTTCTTCTCTCCCTCGCCCCTCCACCATTTGACCCTTTCCTGCCTTTGTCCTCTCCTTCTCTGTCCCTTACTACCTCCTTCTCTGTCCCTCCCTGACGTACAGTCCTGTGCAGCCTCTCCCTGAGATGATCTGGCCTGGAAAACCACAAACGCGTAAGAGAGGACAATAGGGAGAGAAAGGGGAGGGTTGGCTAGCTGCAACACTAAGATAGCTAACAGGTTTTGGACTCCTTTTTTGGCAGTTTGACCTGCCAAACGGTCTGTCCCATTCTGTGAGGAAAAAGAGAGAGGTTTTTTCGGAATACCAGACCTGTGTGTGCGTGTGCGTGTGCATGTGTGTGTGCGTGTGTGTGTGTGTGCGTGTGTGTGTGTGTGTGTGTGTGTGTGCGTGTGTGTGTGTGTGTGTGTGTGTGTGGCATTCTCACCCTGCGATCCACATCTGCTCTGGGGGTAGAAATGTGCTGCGTTACAGCCTTCTCTTTCTGTTTCATACGGAGCCAGCACCACAGCCAACACAGAACAGCTGTCAGCAGAGAGAGAGAGAGAGAGAGAGAGAGAGGTGGAGAGAGAGTGTCAGGAAGAGAGAGATAGAGAGGTGGAGAACACACAAGGTCTACTA
>NW_027663225.1:7500-10121 GCF_963989245.1 Nansenia antarctica | reverse complement strand
AGTGTCTCTCCCCCTGTGTGTGTGTGAGTGTCTCTCAGCCTGTGTGTGTGAGTGTCTCTCAGCCTGTGTGTGTGAGTGTCTCTCAGCCTGTGTGTGTGAGTGTCTCTCCCCCTGTGTGTGTGAGTGTCTCTCAGCCTGTGTGTGTGAGTGTCTCTCAGCCTGTGTGTGTGAGTGTCTCTCCCCCTGTGTATGTGAGTGTCTCTCCCCCTGTGTGTGTGTGAGTGTCTCTCAGCCTGTGTGTGTGAGTGTCTCTCAGCCTGTGTGTGTGAGTGTCTCTCAGCCTGTGTGTGTGAGTGTCTCTCAGCCTGTGTATGTGAGTGTCTCTCAGCCTGTGTATGTGAGTGTCTCTCAGCCTGTGTGTGTGAGTGTCTCTCCCCCTGTGTATGTGAGTGTCTCTCAGCCTGTGTGTGTGAGTGTCTCTCAGCCTGTGTGTGTGAGTGTCTCTCAGCCTGTGTATGTGAGTGTCTCTCAGCCTGTGTGTGTGAGTGTCTCTCCCCCTGTGTATGTGAGTGTCTCTCAGCCTGTGTGTGTGAGTGTCTCTCAGCCTGTGTGTGTGAGTGTCTCTCAGCCTGTGTATGTGAGTGTCTCTCAGCCTGTGTATGTGAGTGTCTCTCAGCCTGTGTGTGTGAGTGTCTCTCCCCCTGTGTGTGTGAGTGTCTCTCAGCCTGTGTGTGTGAGTGTCTCTCAGCCTGTGTGTGTGAGTGTCTCTCAGCCTATGTATGTGAGTGTCTCTCAGCCTGTGTATGTGAGTGTCTCTCAGCCTGCGTGTGTGAACGTCTCTCAGCCTGTGTGTGTGAGTGTCTCTCAGCCCGCTCTACTTTTGCGACCAGCGCGGTGCTGATGATGATGCGTTCGCGGGTCGGACTCACCTTGCTCTGCTTGCGGTCCAGGTAGAACTGGTGTTGACTGATGGCCATGGCCCAGATAGACTTAATGAGGCCAGGGCAGGCGTACCAGGTGTGCACCGCGATGCCGCTGTGACCGAACGTCCTCCTCGTCACAGACGCCCTGCTGAGGGAGAAGGAACACAAGGCCTCCTTATAGACGCTGAAGAGTACACAGACCGAATACAGTACGCTGGACCAAATCACACACATGCGCGCGCGCACACACACACACACACACACACGCGCGCAAACACACACACACACACACACACACACACACACACATACACGCACGCGCACACACACACACACACACACACACACACACTCACACACACACACACACACACACACACACTCAAGAACTTCCTAATCATAGATCATAGACCGATAGAGAGAGTGAGAGTGAGAGAGAGAGAGAGAGAGAAAGAGAAAAAGAGAGAGAGAGAGAGATGTTTAGTCGTGCCACACACGATGTCTCCCCCACGGTTTCTCGTCGTTGTTTAAACAACAATCTGTATCCAGGCCACAGACCAGCTCATGCTAACGACCGCTTGTCTGCTCTCTCTTCCTCCCTCTCCTTCGCTCTGCCCCCTCCACCCCCCCCCCCCCTCCCTTATCGCTCCATCCCCTCCCCATACATCCATAAAGAATAACACTCCATGTTAAATAAACAATGGAGAGGTTACTTCCTCCGCAGGACAGTTTTCACACAGTCATCTGTCCTTAATGTGATGAACTATCAGGGGAACGCTAAGTGTGTGTGTGTGTGTGTCTACGGTATCACAGTAGTGCTATCTTAGCCTAGCCTAGCTTCCATCAGCTACATACTGTACAGTAGTATAGCTTCACAGCAGTGCTGTCCTCTGCCCCTCAGTGACTAGCCAGGTGTTTCCAGAGGGGGATCAGGTTCCTGCTCTGCTCTGTCAGTCCTGGCCGCTAACAATCACAGCACACTGTCAAACTGTTCCTTTATGATGTGGCAACGCCATAGACCGTCACAGGGAAGTTTCCATCTGGGATTATAGTGTGTATGATCTACAGTACCTCACACAGACGAACACACATCCACACAGCAGCTTAACGCTAGTACACTAACAAACAAAACCGTATATTTGTATATGTTACGCTACATGTGGGAATACGGTACATGTGGGAAAAGGGTTAGGGTTAGGGTTAAGGTTAGACATGCCAGCATGCACCAAGTCAACGTAGCACCTAACCCTAACCCTAGTTTTCCCACATGTACCGTATTCCCACATGTACCGTAACATATATATATATATAACAATCAAATATACATACAGTACCAGTCAAAAGTTTGGACACATATATATCGGGAACAAGAACAGTGCAGGTAGAGAACACACCAACACCCACACCCACAACCACAACCACACCCACACCCACACAGAAGATACGTAATATAGATTTACCTCCTGGGGTCATGAACTTCCACAGAAAACTTCTTCTCTCTGAAGTACAGGTTCTCCAGCTGACGCCATTGGAACACCTGAGGATCAGGGAACACACACACACACACACACACACACACACACACACACACACTTCAGAGCTGTGATACACACACACACACACCCACACACCCACACACACTTGAGTACGGAGACAAACACAGCCGTGACACTGGTCCCTGGTCCTTCCACTGAGAGTATATCCTAGATTAGCAACATCCCAAAACTGGGAAGTAAAAAAAAGGAATAGGAGGAGGAG
>NW_027663225.1:0-2500 GCF_963989245.1 Nansenia antarctica | reverse complement strand
ACAGCCAATCAACAGGGGTCACCTGGACTAGTGACAGCCAATCAACAGGGGTCACCTGGACTAGTGACAGCCAATCAACAGGGGTCACCTGGACTAGTGACAGCCAATCAGCAGGTCACCTGGACTAGTGACAGCCAATCAGAGATAGCATGCCTTTAAAAGACTCTTGAGAGTCCATGATTTGCAGCTGTTGTGATTACCACACCGTTTTGATTTCAGATCCATGCTGGTGGTTTCATTTGTTCAGTGTTACTTTGTTTCTGTAATTTAGTTGTTACTTTGTTTTTGTGATTTAGTACCGGTAGTCACCTTTAGGGGGTGTTCTCACTAGAACATTTGCTTCACTTGGAATCTGAGTTTAGGATAAAATTAGTTTGCTCTGCGTCGTTTGGAGCGGTGAGACCTTTAATTTGATTAGAAACACATCTTTGGTGGATGTGTTCTTTGTTGACTTTTTGATCCTTTTGATTTTGTATGAGGCAATTGTTTCTATTTCTAATTCTATTCTCTTTATTGCAAAAAACAACAACAACGTTTTAATGTCATGGCAAATAAAATACCTTGAATTTTTACCTTTATCTTTACATACCTTACATTTCTACCTCTTTTGTCCCTAGCAAACTGAACGTAACAATGACCTTTACCGCCCCCCACACACACAGTACTAGGGGTGGGACGATTAGAAAATGTCATGTCACGATTATCGTGGGCAAAATAATCGCGTTCCACGATATTATCGCGAGATTTTTTAATTTTTTTAATGGCAATAAAACACACTGTAATCACTTTAACTTAGATTTTGTTGTATTTTTAGGACATTTTAAGTCAGTAATTCAAATTCAGATTCTAGTGGCACATATCTCTGGCCATAATCCGGGTCCTTAAGAAAGAGCAATTCCTTTTCGGCCAATCAGCACCTTTCATTAACGTACCCAAGGAAGTTTAAAGAACGCACTCCCAGTGTTGCCAACTTCCAGAGCCCCTTGGCGACTTAATTTGTCAAAAGCGACCAGCGACAAATCTAACTTCCTTTTCTGGTCATTTGGGGAATTACTGTAAAGCATCTAACATATCCTGTATTCCACGGTTCACGTTACAACCGAGCTCAGGAGAGACGAGTAGGGATACAGTCTATGGCGAGCGAGGGTTGCCGTCTCCTCTCTCCCTCAACACTCACTCCCGCGGCCAGTCAGATAGCAGCCGCGGGGAGCGTACCGTTGTTCCCCGGGTCCTCGCAGGGGGTTCGGGCAAAGTTCGGGAAATAACGGACGGTTGTCATGTGTTTATACAGCATGGATGTTACGTGCCTAATGCCTTTGATGCGCATACTTGCTACTTGCCGCTTTAATCATTGTATTTAGCACAAGTCATGCATTGCATGTAACCTCAAGTGCTGAACAGTATTAACAGGCATGAAAACAGGTCTGCGTGAAAAAGGTGAGAAGGATACGAGACCGCTCCCCCCCCCCCCCCAAAAAAAAACAAAAAACTCATCGGATCTATATGATTCAGGGAAGTCACCTATTTTGGATTCAAAACGGCTAATATCGACAAAAGGTGAGCGATTATCATGCCTGATTAAGTAAATCACAATATATTTGCTAAAGCTTAGGGGCGACCGTGCCTTTTGCAGCCATAGACTGTCACTGCCTGGTAATAACAAGGAAGGCCAATGACAGTATCCCGTCTAAAGTTTTTCACCAGCCATGGTGAGAAGGCTAGCATACGTTACCTAGTGACTGACTGACAAGGCTGACTTGACAGTAACGTTACCCATGCAGGCTGAACAATAGCGCGAGACAAGTTCTCTGAGGATATTCGCGCGCGGCTCATGTGAGGAATTGCAATTATATTACAGTAACAGTCGCTAACTGCAAAAGTAATGTAGCCTAGGCTGAAAAATAGCGCCAGACATTTGTTAAACACAGTTTATTCATAACATACGATTATGACGATTATTCAAATAATTAAAATTCTCCACGATGATTAACGATAAAAACGATAATCGTCCCATCCCTACACAGTACACAGATAAGCAGTAGATTTCACCCATTCACACGCATTCACCCTGGTCTAAACTACACTAGGTTAGACATTCACCCTGGTCTAAACTACACTAGGTTAGACATTCACCCTGGTCTAAACTACACTAGGTTAGACATTCACCCTGGTCTAAACTACACTAGGTTAGACATTCACCCTGGTCTAAACTACACTAGGTTAGACATTCACCCTGGTCTAAACTAGACTAGGTTAGACATTCACCCTGGTCTAAACTACACTAGTTAGACATTCACCCTGGTCTAAACTAGACTAGGTTAGACATTCACCCTGGTCTAAACCTAGACTAGGTTAGACATTCACCCTGGTCTAAACTAGACTAGGTTAGACCGCATTCTCTCCCTGTCTCCATGGTGATGTAACACCTTGGAAACCTCAGGATCTGGGAGTATTATGGGATACCGGTGGAATGCAGCAGCAACGGGGTTCAGTGGTGAGA